>NC_030440.2:11020788-11283288 GCF_001660625.3 Ictalurus punctatus | reverse complement strand
AAGATCTCAAATGTGCCGCGCAATAGCGCAATAACGGGAATGACTATGGAGTAACGAGCACAAATGACTCCGTTTTCGTAGGCTAACACTTGTTGCGTGCACTTCAGTCAATCTGCTGTAAATCTGCGTTATTACTTTACTTTAAAGTGTTGTTTTAAAGCAGGATTAACCCGCTTTTCACTACAGAAGTCTAGTCACTCCAATTACGCATGGGCTCTCCATAACGCGCGCGCGCTCCTATCCATAAAGAAAGCGTATCAATGACTATGAGAAGCGTGCTGTGTGGAATGAAGAGTATATACAGTTTAGATATATATATATATATACCTGTGCAGGGCGGTATGGCTGAGATGAGCAGAAGGGCGAATGCGAGGATTGTGCTGTGTGAAGGACTCATGCTGCTGCTTGCGCTTTCCCAGGCTCCTTTGCGCCACTGGTTCGTCTTCATAGTTCGTCCCGCACTGATTTCGCACACAGCAGGTCCTCGTCCGTCGGGCACGTTTTCTTTCTGCCCTTCTCTCGCTTGTCTGTCAGATTTGAAGGCTTCCAGGTCACACCCTTTACCGCAGACTACATCAAGAGATCTGCGTCACGGCTCCACGCACACTTGCAATTATGTCTTTACGTGAGGTGGAGTAGAGATGTCTCTGTTTTTTTTTTTTTTTTTAATGGTTAATTCGCTTGTTTTAGTTTTACGACGTTAATCACAGGGAAGTGTTTTTGTTGTTGTTGTTGCTGTTTTTTTTGTTTTTTTTTTGTGGGGGGGGGTTAACTAACCCAAATGCGCAGTGAGTGCACTTTTATGATTCAAAAGTAGCAACATGACATTAAATGCCACTTTGAGTATTGTAAACATTAAAAACAAACAAAAACAAATATGCCTAGAATTTATCCACTGGATTTGCCATCTGACATTTTAACATATGACACAAAAGTGTGGAATGGTGTAAAGGATAAAGTAGTGTGCCTGGCCTGTGAAATATTCTAAGATATTAAATATATGATTATATATGTAGCCTAATATGAATACTTAAGAATCTAGTAGGCCTTTATACACTGTTACATTTCAGACTATTATATATATATATATATAATACATCCGTTGTTATATAAATCTGCTTCCATGCACCAGTAAATAAAACTGAACTGTTTTCGATATAGAGCTGATGTACAGCACCACACTCTTACATACAGTGACTTGAGCATAGCATTTGTTCTGTTCAGATAAGGAAATCTATGGTGTTGCACTATTCACGGAAAATGTGAATAACACCCCCCCTTCATGTTATGAATAGATTTCCAGCAATTTGCTGTATTGGTGGTATTGGATCTTTGTTTTCAGTAGCTCAGATTTATTAGCCCTTGCTATGAAAGAGTTTAGGGATAATAAAGTTGTTCTGTTAATTATACTAGGGGTTTTCTGCAATGTAGTCATTAGGACTTTGACACACATCTTTATAAACCATCTATCTTGAGCCAGCTGGCTGTGGTAATCATTGTAGTGCTTCATGAGGCATGAGAATTAAGAGATAAAGGAAACGAACAAGAGATGTGATGGACACAAAGAGGGTCCACGCTTGCAGAGATAGGTTACTGTATGTATACAAATATACTAGACAGGCAGAGCGATAGCTGTACAGATATTAAAACATTTATAATGGAAATATATACTTTGCCATACAAATATATGACAAACCAGTCCTCCGGATTGGAGATATATTTACTGTATCTTTTGATCAAACAAAACCTATTTCAGGAATATTCCTTTATACATTGCATGCTGCAATAATATGGAGCGTGTGTAATGTACAAGAGCTTGATTTAACAGTCACACAGACGCAGTCAAGCTTTAATCAATAAATAAGACCTTATTTTCTCAAGACTGCACTACATACAACAGTTAGCTGGGTCAGGTGATGTCTTCAATGCATTGCACTGACCCATACTTTCTGATGTATGCACACACATTTCTGCAAGCTTTTTTCCTCCCAACTTTTAAAAGCTTACTAGGCTTTGCGGTTAAGGCTCTGGGTTACTGATCGGAATGTCGGGGGTTCAAGCCCCAGTGCTGTCAAGCTGCCACTGTTGGGCCCTTTACCCTCTCTGCTCCAGGGGTGCCGTATCATGGCTGACCCTGCGCTTTGACCCCAACTTCCTGGCATGCTGGAGTATGCAAAGAAAAAAATTTCAATGTGACCAATAAAGACTCATTATCAGCAGTGTGATTGTTGTCTATAAATGGTCTTCACAGGCGCAAATATGTTGGGGATTATTGAATACAATTGGTACAAATTGAATTCATCAGACTCCTAGCTTATTCACTTATTGGTCTTAAAGCATATTATTCAATGCCTATAGAGAATCTTATAGGAAAAGTTGTAGCTATGAGAGTGAAAAAATATCTGGACCTGGGAGATTAAGGGGTTAGTTTACATATATTAAAGCATTTGTCAAGAGATCGCAAGTTTGCAAGTTCAAATCGTGACAATGTAACTGCCATCCATAGCAAAATTGGCTGGATGACAGGGATGGCATACTCTCTCTCCCCTCTCAATCACAGTGATACTAACCAATCATGGGCATCTGTGAGCTCATGCATAGCATGTGGAAGAAGGCGGATAGCACAGTGCATTATGCTGCCCTGACCAGCAGGTGGAAAAGATGCAGTTGGTTGGCTTCATGAATCTCAGAGGAAGCACATGTTAGGGCTGAACCCTCCCTAGTGGGTAGCTGGCGTATTATAGGGGAGAGCTGGCTGATGGGTGGGAATTGGCAGGTGACCAAACTTGGAAGAAAAATATATTTCCAAAATATTTGTCTTTGCAAACTGTACATACAATAGCTACAGTATTTACTATATATAAAGCTCAGCCAAGGAGGTAAGTCACAGTATGTTTATCTAAATGAACCTTTTGCAGAATGGTGTTGGTCATTTTTACATGGTAATATTTTACTATATGATACTTTCCACCAATACACATTGTTGCCAATCGGAAACAATGTACTAACATTTGCTTCACCGGCAACAATATAGGTATAGCCATTTGTAATAATTTTAAAACATTGCACTTAATAAATACACATAATACAGGTGCGGTGGTATAAATACAATAATGTCTCATTAAGAAAATGTCATGTGTTTTGGCCCTCATGGGCTCATAAGAATGGAAAATCATACAGTAACGTATAAAATGAAATATACATAATGTATAATAATATATAATACATAAAATAAACATAATGGATCATTATGATATGAAGACGGGATGATATTACTTACTATCTGTGTCCACACAAGTTAACATATCTGTGAATGTACAGCTAAAATCTAAACTGGGATTCTGAAAATATGTCTAAGGCTGATCCTTAATATCAGGAGTACAATCACATGTTGCACAGAATGTGTAAATATCATTTGTGTGTGTGTGTGTGTGTGTGTGAGAGAGAGAGAGAGAGAGAGAGAGAGAGTGTTTTGCATTGCACTCGTTCCTAATAACGCACTGGAGGAATAAGATAGGAGGCACAAAAAGGCAGCACGCCACTGGGAAATATCCTTGAAATGTAAAAATGAATAAATAATCAAAAAGTATTCCTTGTAAGAAGGTTATTATCAGATCATATGGGAGTTTTGGGTTTTATGTGCTTCACTCTGAAGATGTCTTTTCTCCACAACAAATAAATACATAATTGTGAAGGTGGGCACATGTTACAGAAATTGAACACGTAAATCGTGTGCGCGAGTTGATGATGGATGTTGGATCAGTTGCAAGGCTGAAACCTTGAATCTAAATAAATGGGTGAATAAAAGAAAGGGCATTAAGGCAACATAAGAGAGGAAATCTATTCAGGTACATTAATGTATAGGAAGAAGGAAATGGTGAGTATGGCCCTTCAGACCGTTCTAATAAAAAACTAAAGGCACTTCCAATGAACAGTGGCAATTTCATTGGATTTTACGAAGTGTGATCATGTGATCTGGTTGAGTTTGTGAGGATCGTTTACCGGCAACTCCTCTGATTGGAACCTTTCACAACTATAATTCTCACCAATCGAATTATACTCAAGGTTGCAAATAGATAAATGGAAGCTCCTGCCATATTTCAACTTAAAAGCTCTATTTGGAGTGGCAGATGCCCCCACAAACAACAACCTCTGACTGAACTTTGATTGACAGTCAAGAGGTGTGGGAGTGACTTGAGTGAGTGTTGCTGACTGTTACTAATTGATTTACACCCTTTCCTCTTCCTCCACTCATCCATCTCCCTATCTCTTGCCACATGAAGACATTTGACCAGTCCTTGAAATCACTTCCTGATAACATAAGACAGAAAGTGCATCTATGTAAACTATGTAAATTCCAAATTAAATCGAGCCCTTGCTCCATTCTTTTTCTCTATGTAAAACTACAACACAAAAACTGTTGATCTTCAAAGCAACAACACTTAAAGCTGAAAACTGAACTTTTTTTGTTTGCTTGTTTGTTGTTGTTGTTTTTTTGTTTTTTTTAACCAAGATAACATTCACCATGCCTCTGACCATTATGGCTCTCCACACTTTGTACATTTTGTTTTTCATATTCGTTGTACGGATGTAGTTTCCTGTTCGTCCTTGTTTTCCCACCTGTCTGATTCATTCTGTCTGTACCTGCTTCTTTATTTAACATCTTTGTCTTTCTTATGTCTTGTGTAACTTTACTGAACTTCTGAGTTCTAAGCTGGTTCTTTCCTTGTCTCACACCTTGTTAGTTTTTGTCTCATTATTTCTTCCACTTTCTTGGTCTCTTATATTTTCTTGTTTCTAAGGCAACCCTGCTGTCTAACATTTAGTGTCCTGCAATGTTGGGTTACTGCAATCGTCCAGTTGCCCCCAAAGTGCGTACTTTGATTTTTTTGCACTTTACTCCTGCAACAGCTTTTGTGCTTTTGCAGCCACTATTGAAAGGTAAACACATATTTCTCAAAGTTATATACTTTAAATATGACAAGTATGTTCTAGAGCAGAACTGTACAAGCTAATCCAGTGTGAGGGTGGGGATGATTTAGTTAATTAGAACTGTAATTATGGGTGGGGAACAAGAATTGATTGACTCCTGTGGCCTCTGACCTAATTGCCCTATTGGAAAAAGGATGAAAAGGTCTGGATCACCCTGACGCCACATGGGAAAAAGAATGACTCAGTAATGAGTCAAGCAGGTGATTACAAAGAAGCTGACTCATAAAAAGTTTATACCAGCTCATACCTCCCTTCCATCCTCTCTTAATCATTCCTCCATCCCATCCATTGCATTCGTGCCCACTCACGCCACTGATCCATCCCTGTGTAACTGCAGGGTAATTGTTATGTTTTCGAGTGAGACTCAATACTATTTGTGTTGAATTTGGATCTCTGCTTCATCTCTGCTTCAGTTTTACATTCTTTGTGTGTCTTTATGGATATGAACCACCCATAAATATGTGGTTCATATCTGCTGATTCATTCCTTTTATTTGTTGTTCTTTTTCTTTATTTGTCACAAACAGACATCACTAAAATGCAGGTTTCTTCTTGATAAATCAAACACTAGATATTTGAACAGCAATATCGTTCAGTTATTTAACAAAAAACAAAAACAGACTGACGCTGGGGATGTGCTGCAATTTACGAGGAAATAACGCTAGTAATTGATTATAATTGACTGCAGAGCAAAGCAAACTTCTTTCCAGCTTCAATTGCACAAAGGATCGAGCAGTGCTGCTAGCTGGACTAAGTGATTCCACCACAACACAAAAGCAACCTTTAGCAGTGGTAGAGATCACATCATCTTCATCTTAACAACTGTTAAAGATGGTAAAGGGAAGAAAGTTGTCTCTGACATCTCCCTCCCTATAAGGCCCACTGACAGGATGTAATTAACCTTATCAATATGGCAAGCAACTGACATTATTTCATTTCTGAATCACACCACGCTTGAAAAGATCAATGAGTGTAAAATATGCCAGAGCTGTTTTAACCAGAGAGGTTGAAGTTGGCTTTCGCAATTAATGCTGTGCTTCTGTATGGCTGTGGGCTTTCAAAAACTGGCTGCTCACTGAAAGGGTGAATGATGGTATTTCGCAGCAATGTTACTGTCTTTTTGAGGTAAGAAGGGTAGCAGGAATTATGGCCCATTGAGTATGTCAGCGTCAGCACATCCATGGTGCAGGTGGTGCAGAGCTCCTTCATGTCTATAACTCATTCACCAAACGTAACTCTTCGGATAGTCCTCATTCACAATTCCATACATTTTAAATTCTGTTTACCTTTTTTGAGTGACCAATAATCTTTAAAAAGTTGTTATTTGACATAATCTAATATGCCACTGATCTGGTTGTTTTTCTACATAGTTTGACAACCATAGTGCAGCATATACCAGCACCCCAATTTAGGTTGGTAAATTTAGGTTTTGCACCTAGTGGACAAAAATGGGAACTGCAACAAGTGCTAATAGAAGCCCATTGGGACAGGATTCACATTGCCCAATGCTTGCGCTATGAACATTTTCAGTAGAGGAGCAGCAGACTGGAATGGTAACGACAGGGTTGCCATTGTTGTGGTTTTTACAGCAAATTTAGGCTAGTTTAAAAATACTTCACTGTGTCCACCAAGTTCTTGCTTTATAGTGAAAAATTGGAATTAACCATATCACGCTGCAACTTTTGACTGGTTTCCCACTGAAACTAAGCAGGGTTGAGCCTGACCAGTACCTGGATGGGAGACCTCTTGGTGAAAACTAAGGTTGCTGCTGGAAGGGGTATTAGTGAGGCCAGTAGGGCAGTGGTTTTCAAAGTGGGGGCCCCCTTGGGGGCCACCAGGGGGTACTTGGGGGGCCTCAACAATTTGGTGTGAAAAATAAATTCTCACTCTCAGACAACCACACACACAATCAATTCCTAATGTAATGTAATGTAAAGATGTAAGATGTAATTATTAATTTTTAAAAAAAGGGAGATATATTCAGACATCTGTATTTTTAATGTGTTTTAAAGACATCTTGCAAAAGGGGGGCCTCGGTCAAATGTTAATGCCATTTGGGGGGCCTTGCCCTGGAAAAGTTTGGGAACCCCTGCAGTAGGGGGTGCTCACCCTGTGGTCTGTGTGGGTCCTAATTACCCCAGTAGAGCTATTGGGACACTGTAATTTAAAAACAGCACAGTCTTTCCGATGAGACGTCAAACCGAGGTCCTGACTTTCTGTGGTCATTAAAAATCCCAGGACACTTCTCGTAAATAGTAGGGGTATAACCAGGGTGTCCTGGCGAAATTCCCCCATTGGCCCTTCTCTATCATGACCCCCTAATAATCTCCATCCCTGAATTAGCTACATCACTCTCTCCTCTCCACTAATAGCTGGTGTTTGGTGGGTGTTCTGGTGCACTTTGGCTGCCATTGCATCATCAGGGTGGATGCTACACACTAGTGGTGGTCGAGAAGAATTCCCACCATACAATTTAAAGCACTTTGAGTGTCTAGAATAGCACTATATAAATCTAAGGAATTATTATTATTATTATTATTATTATTATTATTATTAGAAAATGTACACAGGCAAAGGCAAAGTGTACACTGATCAGCTATATCATTAAAACCACTGATAGGTGAAGTGATTAATATTGATTATCTTGTTACAATGGCACCTGTAAAAGGGTGGGATATATTAGGCAGGAAGTGAACAGTCAGTTCTCGAAGTTGATGTGTTGGAAGCAGGAAAAATGGGCAAGCGTAAGGATCTGAGTGACTTTGACAAGGGTTAAATTGTGATGGCTAGACGACCGGGTCAGAGCGTCTTTAAAACAGCAGGTCTTGTGGGGTGTTCGCAGTATGCAGTGGTTAGGACTTACCAAAAGTGGTTAAAGGAAGTACAACCAGTGAAAGATGTAAGATATATTACAAAGATTGAGAGAAATAGAGTGGGATGGATAATGGAGTGGATATGGCGTGATAATGTCCATACATCAGAAATGCGTGTGCACCACAGTGACATTGTTTCCCACACAACGGCTGAAAAAAAGAAAAACGATTGTCTCTCTTTTCCAATCCCCAGATGTATCAGGATAGTTTCAGGTCTTATGTGTGGTGTTTGAGACACCTGCTGGATACAACATAGTTCAATTCAATTCAATTCAATTTTATTTGTATAGCGCTTTTTACAATAGACATTGTCTCAAAGCAGCTTTACAGAAATATCAACATGGTATACAGATATTAAAGGTGCGAATTTATCCCAACTGAGCAAGCCACTGAGTGGCGACGGTGGCAAGGAAAAACTCCCTAAGATGTTTTAAGAGGAAGAAACCTTGACAGGAACCCGACTCAGAAGGGAACCCATCCTCATCTGGGTAACAACAGTTAGTGTGAAAAAGTTCATTATGGATTTATATGAAGTCTGTATGGCGTTAAGAGCAGCCGTAGTCCCAGCAGTCTGGAATTAAAGAAGATTTGAGCTCCATCCAGAGGCAGAAAGGATCTGGATCTCTAGTATCTCCATAAATTCGTGTGGGGCTCGGCGAAAGGAGAGAGGGAGAAAAAAGATAATTATGACTGCGAAGTAGTAAAACAGAATCTAGTCAGGGTAGGCTTGAGTAAACAAATACGTTTTAAGCTTAGACTTAAACACTGAGACTGTGTCTGAGTCCCGAACACTAATAGGAAGACTGTTCCATAACTGTGGGGCTCTATATGAGAAAGCTCTTCCCCCTGCTGTAGCCTTCACTATTCGAGGTACCGTCAAATATCCTGCACCTTTTGATCTAAGTAGGCGTGGCGGATTATATAAAACCAAAAGGTCGCTTAGATATTGTGGCGCGAGACCATTTAGTGCTTTATAGGTTAATAAGAGTATTTTATAGTTAATGCGAGATTTTACTGGGAGCCAATGCAGTATTGATAATATCGGTGTGATATGGTCGTACCTTCTAGTTCTAGTTAGGACTCTAGCAGCTGTATTCTGGACTAACTGGAGCTTATTTATATTCCTACTGGAACATCCAGACAGTAAGGCATTACAGTAATCTAATCTAGAGGTGACGAATGCATGAACTAGTATTTCCGCATCATGTAGTGACAATATGTTTCTTATTTTAGAAATATTTCTGAGATGAAAGAAGGCTATCCTAGTAATATTATCTACATGAGCATCAAATGATAGGTTGGAGTCAATAATCACTCCAAGGTCTTTAACTGCTGCACATGATGAAACAGAAAGACCATCCAGAGTAACCATGTGATCATAAAGATTACTTCTAGCTACACGTGGGCCTAATAAAAGTATTTCTGTTTTATCAGAATTAAGTAGAAGGAAGTTAGTTAACATTCAATGTCTTTGAATGTCAATGAACTTTACTAAGCTTCTGTCTGTCCTCTGGCTCCATAGTTGAACAATGGTATGTATAAAACCAGTCAAACGAACTGCTTGACTGTACGCTGGATATAAGTTGTTGACTTTCAATGGTCTATTACAAAGTTACTCTAAAAATTCAGATATAGAAAGTAGCCTATAGCACAGTTTAAGTGGAATTCATTTTGTTCGAGGGTGTCATTAATAATGCCATCCTGCCCTACCAACATCTAAAATTACAAACTAGTGCTGGTTGATAGAAAATACTCTTGCTTATTCTTACTTAATTATTCCTTTTTGCTGTCTTTGGATCAATTGCAGTATTTGTATAGGTAGCTTTATTTTTTACCATTGTATTTACATTGTGGTATTAGCTGAACTGTTATATTGTTTGTGTTTGCATTTTTTAATATTTGTATATTTTGTCAGTTTTTGCTACAACTCTGCAATGACAAATTTGTAGCAAATGCAACCTAGCCAGGCCAGTAACCTGATCCTGAATCTGGATAATTTCTTCTTTTCTTGGGCTACAACTTGTGTGTCTTCTTTTGTTAACTGGTTTTAAATATAATAATCAGATGTCTCTCTAATTGTCAACAATGGCTGCAAGTGCACACACACACACACACACACACACACACACACACACACACACACACACACACACACAAATTATGCAGTGTTCATATTAAACTGCATAATTTTGCTCTCAGATTTAATTTTATTCCACAGTAATTGCTTATCATGCATTCCCTCTCGTAATGCTAAAATGACGGTTTCATCCATTTTTTTTTCAGTAATAAAGACATAAATCTGTACATTCTCCCTGGTCTGTGTCTACAAAAATATTATAAAGAAATTTCCTTGTGCTTCAATATCAAGAGAACATCAAGTCACTCTCTCAACAGTACAATACAATAAATTGAAAAATATCAACTGGTATTAATTCCGCACATTTCAGGGAACGATGTACCAACTGGAGGCTCAAAAAAGGCTTTAGCAGCAAATCGTTAACATCAGAAGATTTCTGACCTCATTCAGTGTGAATCTTAGGTTCAAGGTCCCGAGCTCGATTTACTGTCGCTGTGGATTTTCACTTGTTCTCCCCATGGCCACTTGGGTTTCCTTTGGCTTCCTACAAAAATGTAATTTGACACAATATGAACACAATAAAAATGTGAAATTTAAGAAGGTTGTAGAATTCTAGAAGATAATAATTTAATATTTCTATTACAAGCCATGAAGATCCAAGAATAATTATTGGCACATTACAATACACAGCCTACAACAGTACTCTCATGCAATCAAACGATATGTTGCTGTGGAAACAGCACTCAGAGTGGCACCATCACAGACAGCAGTTGTAGAGTAGATGAAACACAAAAGTTGGTCAGGGCAAAAGGATAACATCTGTTTGAGAAATAAAAAAGTCACAATTATTCAATATTTACAATGCAAAAAGTTTCTACAAGCTACTGTACAGTGCCCTTCACTAATAATGGCACTCTCGGTAAATATGAGCAAAGAAGGCTGTGAAAATTTGTCTTTATTGTATAATCTTTTGATCATTTGTTTAAAAAAAAATCACAAAAATACTCTGCTCTCATGGATATCAAACAATTACAAACAAAACAAAGGTTTATCAAAAAAAAAAAATCTTTGTTAAATATAGGTGTGCAAAAATTATTCCCAATGATATTTTAGATTTTATATTGTTTTAGTACACCTGGGTGACTAGGAACAGGAAATTGTTCAACCATGGCTTCCTGTTTCACAGGGGTATGAGTCAACACATTCCAAATTCCCAAATTCGCTTAGTCATTCATAACAATGGGTAAGACCAAGGAATATAGCTGTGATGTGCGGTAAAGGGTTGTTGAGCTTCACAAAATGGGAAGTGGCTATAAGAAAATAGCACAAGCATTGAAAATGCCCATTTCCACCATCAGGGCAATAATTAAGAAGTTCTAGTCAACTGGAAATGTTATGAATCAACTTGGAATTGGACGCGTGTCTATATTGTCCCAACGCACTGTAAAGAGGATGGTTCGAGTGGCCAAAAAAGCTCCAAGGTTCACAGCTTGGGGTCTTAGGGTCGGAAAGTCTCCAAAACTAGAATCTGAAGTGACCTACATCACCACAAGTTGCTTGGAAGGGTTTCAAGAAAAAAGCCTCTACTCTCATCCAAAAATAAACTCGAATGTGTTCAATTTGCCAGACATTACTGGAACTTCAAATGGGATCGTGTTCTATGGTCAGATGAAACCAAAATAGAACGTTGTAGCAATAAACACAGAGAGGTAGCCATATGGAAAAGTACCTCATGGCCACAGTTAAATATGGTGGTGGCCCTTTAATTTTTGGGGGCTGTTTTTCTGCCAGAGGACCTTTACATTTTGTTAGGATACATGGCAGCATGGACTCTTTGGACACCTGTGGGGTGAACTGAAGAGAGAGTCCACCAGCATGGACCTTGAAATGTGAAAGATCTGGAAAGATTCTGTATGCAGGAATACATACTTGCCATGTATTCTCTAACCTCATCAGGCATTATAGGAGAAGACTCAGAGCTGTTATCTTGGCAAAGGTTGGTAGGTAGGTATTGACTAAAACAGTGCCAATAATTACACACCTATATTTAACAAATATTTTTTATATATATAAACCTGTGTTTTGTTTGCAATTGTTTGATATCCATGAGAGCAGAGTATTTTTGTGATTTATTTATTTATTTATTTATTACAAAAGAGCAAAAGGTTAATCAATAAAGACAATTTTTCACAGCCTTCTTTGCTTCTTTGATATTTACCAAAGGTGCTAATATGTATGTCCACTGGCAGCTGGTATAAATAGGCTAGCAGGGCTAAGCTACAGCTACATTAGATTATTTGCTGTTATCGGATGTTTTTAATGTGGATTATTTTGTATTTTTGTGGAGCCAAGTGCAACAGCATCAGCAGTGGTTCTAAGAAAACATACTCATCTCCATGCCTACACCCTACATATATCAGAACTCTTTGGGAACAGTCAGACGAAACAAAAAGAGAACTCTTTGGCAATAATTCATCTCATCGTGTTTGGAGAGAGAAATGTTGTACAAATGATCCAAAAGAACACCATTACCCACAGTGACGCACGCTGGTGGGAGCATCACGTTATAGTCCTCCTTCTCTATAAACGATACTGATGCATTACACATAATCAAAGGAAACATGAATAGAGTGATATACCAGGACATATTAGAGGAGAGTTTAGTTTAGTCTCATCGTCAAAACTGAATCTGTGGAGAAAATGGGTGTTTCAACAAGACAACATCCCCTAACATGCATGTCCTAGACAATCTTCTGACTTGAATCCCACTGAAAAACTGAAGATCACCTACAGTATATGTTCATAAGTCAGCTATACTCATCATGCAAATTGGCATTTGGTTTATTTAATGACTGATGACACATACATTTCTACATTCTGCATTCAACATTGATATAGTCATTGATATAGGAGACAACTAAACTGTAGTAATGCCGTAAGCAGCGGGGCACACGTTTTGTGATTTGTAAGTTTGTAAGTTTCAGTGTTTTCCCAGACTCCATCTTTACAAACTTTTTAAAACGACGTGGACATGGTCCCCTAACTAACACCAGCCCTTGTGCACTTTTAAAGTGGCAGTTCATTTGCACAAGCTGGAACTGGCAAGCTTTTCCCATCAGACTTTTACCCTTTTGCTGTTGAATGTGTATTGTGAAAAAACTTTTTTGATGATGAACCACTGAGTGGGTATCACCTTCGATGAAGCAGCCAGAGCATAATGTTCATACTAATGTGTGTTAATGGCAGTAATTGATGATCTCTGTCACTAAGGGCTTGTTGGAGTGTCAGCTTTAAAATTGAAATAACACAGTTGTAAAGAAATTGGGACTATGCTTAAACATGACACATGAAAGGAGTTATTACCCCTATAGTGTATGATTCAGACCTAATTTCATAGAAACAGCTAATAACAACAAATCACCAAATTGGCTTCTGAATACATTTTAGCACAGAGTATTCTCAATACATCTGGACAGTAAAATTATTCATCCTTTAAGCAAGTTAATGAATTATGGTAGACAGCATTCTAAAGTGAAGTATAATGATGATTTTGTAATCCTAAAAAAAAAGGTAATGACAAAATAATAAACCTTTTTTGGACCTAATTATAAAAGTGTTATAACCTAACCCTAACCCTAACTCTAAGTGTATTATACATAATAAAAGCAAACTATTGTGACTATATGAATAGTCTGCTTACAAAACACAGATTATACCATTTTCATGACATGAGAGTGAAATAGGCCAGCTTACCTAAACCCAGTGGCGAAAGAATACTGATGATTTCTACCTCAATGTAAGTGTAACTGCTACTGTAGTGCAAATTTACCTGAGAAAACATATAGCAAATGAAACTTACTCGAGTAAAACTGCATACGTATGTTGTTTGCTGAAAAACTTGACTAATTACTTTACAAATTACTTTTTGGTCAAGCAGCACATCAACAACTCCAACAAGTTGGAAAATATTCTTGAATTGATGTTTTCAGACAAAGACAGTCGTAAACATTAATCTCTCAGAGATCATAGCAGCGCAAACAAACAAAAATACTCTTTTTTCTTTTTTTCATTTCCAGATCATATGGGGTTCCAGTTTTACACAGGTGTTTGGATGCCATGTTGTTTTTCAACTTTTTTTTGTTTTTCACTTGGCATACTGTGGCTCTATATTTTTTCAAAAATGCAATAATGGCTTTTTTTTCTAGAACGTATTTTGCTGATAAATTAATTCAGTACCAAGTATATAGCGCAGTAAGGATATGCTGTTTCGCAACTCAGATTCAGCCATCTATCTAGCATGCTGTTTTTAGTTTATTTTATTTAGCAAGAGCCTTTTGCAACCTGTGAGGGAAGTGAATTGCAATGACAAGACGTCCACTTCCCCCAAACAAATCTCTCCATGCTCCCACTGAACCCCCACAGGTTCCGCCTCCAGTCGGTGCAGGGCTTGATTTTGTTCAGAAAACTGGATATACAATGGATATAAAGAGTCTTCACACCCCTGTTAAAAAAATAATAATAATAAACCAAGATAAATCACGTCAGAACTTTTTCCACCATTAATGTGAAATTACAATGTATAAAGTGAAAAACAATCAGAAACATTTTAGGGGAAAATAGGAAAAAAAAATGTTACAACAACCTTGTTGCATAAGTGTGCACACCCTTTCATAATTCATCTCATGGTCAAAGGTTATTATCATACAGCTGTCATCAATGAAATTATTCTGATTAAACCCAAATATCAGCTGTCTTCTTTGTTTCATCCGACTGATGAAGGCATGGTCTGCAAAGAGCTCACAAAGCATACATGGTATCTCACTTGTTGAAAGATATCGATTGGCAGAGAGGTACAAAACATTAGCTGTGCCATGAAACACCTTAAAGGACATCATCAACAAACAGAGAAAATGGAGCACCACAGTGACATCACCAAGAACAGGATGTCCCTCCAAAATGTATAAAGGACAAGACAAAAACTTACCAGGGAGGCTGCCAAGAAGCCTTTTCTCACTAAAAAAAATCCAAGCCGGACTAAATCACTCCAAACTATGTGGCAAAATGTGTTATGGTCTGATGAGACCAGTTCCAAAAGGTATAATAATTCCATAATTACAACAGGTATGTTTGGTGCAAAAAAAGTGCATCACCAAAAGAACATCATACCTATGGTGAAGCATGGTAGTGGCAGCATCATGCTTTAGGGCTTTTTATCAAAGTGGAGGGACTACAAAAGCTACAAATACCAGTCAATTGTAGTGCAAAACCTTCAGGAGTTTGCTAGCAAACTGAAGATGAAAAGCACAACAATAACCCAATACATCCAAATCAACAACCAAAAGAAGATGAATGTTTTTCAATGACCTAGCCAGAGCCCAGACCTGAATCAAAATAAAAATCTGTGGGGTGACCTGAAGCGGGATGTACACAGGAGGTGCCCTTACAATTTGATGGATCTAAAATATTTTTGCAAGAAAGAGTGAGAAAATATTGCCAAGTCAAGTACCACGCTGATAGACTCTTACCCAAAAAGACTGATGGATGGATGGATCATCCGTGCTAGGTCCAATTTCACCGCATGTTCATTTTATAATGTAAATGCACAATGGTGCCTCTTAGTGGCTAAGGAAGATTAGTGTAGATATAGATTCAAGTTTCAGGTTTTCTTGTCATGTGCATAAATACAGCGTATAACACGCACTGAAATTCTTACTTGTATGTTCTCCAAGGTTATTTTTAGGTGAAAGATAGAAGGCATTTTATTTGTGCCATACACCTTACAGTATACTGTATACTGTATACACCTTACAGTACACTCTATAGAGTCTTGTCTTCACATATCCCAGCTTCTTACTCAAGGGCCCTACAGTGGCAGCGTGGCAGTGTTGCGGTTTGAACCCCCAGCCTTCTGATCAGTAACCCAGAGCCATTCTGGAAACAAAATATAAATCTCTAACCTACAATCAGTTAACAGCTCATCAGATTTCTTTTCATTTCAAGAGAAGTTTCAACCCTAGAAAACACCAGAAAATTTTGAAAGAAACTATCACAAGAATTTTAATTAAAACACTGTATAAAGCACTCAGTTTTCCTACAGACAACTTCACTGTTGTGCTGTATGCTGTATAAAACATTACTTTGTGCATGTGGTGTTGGATTCAAGGCATGGGTTGATGGTACTAAATTCTTTACGTAAAAAATAAAACACGGCAGGGCATACTGAGAATAATCAAGGATGGGGTGGTGTGATGTGAACCGACGCGAAGAAGAGAGCTGTTACATCACTATATTTTCCTATAACAGTACATCCTGACAGGTTTTATTTCTCTTATACCACAGCGATTTGACAATGATCACTCATTTGTAATTATTCATACTGTTGTTTTTAACAGTTTATAGTTACGTTTACTGTTGTGGAAAGTCCACAAAACAATTTGTGGTCCCGTCTGAAAATATTGGAACAGCAAGGCCAATTCTTTTGTTTTTTTTGCTATACGTTGAAGACATTCGAGTTTGAGATCAGCAGATGAATATGAGACGATACATCAGAATTTCAGCTTTCATTTCCTCATAATTACATCTAGATGTATTAAACAACTTAGAACATGGCACCTTTTGTTTTGAACCCACCCATTTTTACAAGTGATGAAAAATATTGGAACAAGGGACTGACAGGTGTTTCTTGCTGCCCAGGTGTGCCCTGTTAAATTGATTGTTTAAAGAATGAATAGCTCTGGATGCCTGCTCTTGGTTTGAGACCTAGATTTCACATGTTTTGCCTGCTTTAAACCAACATGAAGTCCAGAGAGCTGTCTATGGGAGAAAAGCAAGCCATTCTCAAGTGGACAAAAGAGGGAAAATCTATCAATAAAATTGCACAAGCACTGGGCTTTATTTAAAGGGGTTTGTATAGCAGACGCTCCATATAATCTAAGCCTAATAATAAATAAAAATAATAACTGTGTTGTTTTTTAACAAAGAAAATGATGTGGTGAAACCTAAGAAGTTTGTTTAACATTTACAAATGGAGCCTAAAGTGTCATCACTTTTCCATCATGGGAAAGTGCTTTCTGACATAACATGTTGCAGGTTTTTTTTTTTTTTTGGTCTTATTAATGGTAAATGAGCTGCACTTGTATCCAAAGTGCTTTACACTGTGTCTCATTCACACACCAATGGTAGCAGAGCTGCCATGAAAGGTGCTAACTTGCCATTGGGAACAACTTGGGGCTCAGTGTCTTGCCCAAGGACACTCCAGAATGTGGAGTCACGCGGGCCGGGAATCGAAACTCCAACCCTACGATTAGTGGACAACCTGCTCTATCACCTGAGCCACAGCTGCCCACTTATTATTAACTTCAAGAGAGAGAGAAAAAAGAAAGACTGGTGAAGGAGAGACTGTTCACAGCTGTTGTAACATAAGTGATAACAAGAATGTTTTGCGGACGTCCCATAATATTAAATGTTAAGTGTAATATTTAAGTGTCCTTTATTGCTTTCTGAGAGTTGCCACACTAAATTTCGTTGTACTGTATACAATGGCAATAAAGTATCTTACTGTTAACATTAAATGTAACTATAAATAGTTAAAAGCAAAAATCCATGAATAAATAAAACATCGTAATTGTTGGCACGGTTGTACAGACTGGTTATTTACATTACCGTAGCCTTCCTGTCATCTCGAACCAGTTAGGCCGTTCTCCTCTGACCTCTCTCTCATCATCACCATCAACCAGCTCTATTCTGGATGTTTTTTGTGTTTCGCACCATAATGTGTAAACGCTATAGACTGTTGTGTGTTTAAAAAAAAATCCCAGGAGATTTCTAAATCACTCAAACCAGATCATATGTCTCCAACAACCGTGCAACGGTCATAGTCCCCATGTCCTCATTCTGATGTTGGAGGTGAAAGTAGCATGCTGGGCGGCTGTGGCTCAGGGTTATATTTTAGAGCAGGTTGCCCACTAATTGTAGGGTAGGCGGTTTGAATCCTCATGTCTCCACATGCCGAAGCGTCCTTGGGCAAGACACTGAACCACAAGTTGATCCTGGGATCCATGGCAGCCTTGCATGGCAGCTCTGCAGCCACTGGTGTGTGTGTGTGTGTGTGTGTGTGTGTGTGTGTGTGTGAGTGAGTGAGTGAATGAGAAAGCGCTTTGTAGAACCGCTATATAAGTGCACAGCAGACCAGTTACCAATAACTGAAGCTCATGACCTGTATCTGTTTGATTTAATGCATTGCTTTGCTGCCACGTGCCACATCAGCTGAGGTGTACCTAATGAAGTGGTGGGGTGTCTATGTATTAGCAGTACTGATCCGAGCCGGTAGGAGGCGCTGAACCAGGAAGTCAGGATTATTCCTGTGTGTGTTTTCAGTAAGGTCTAACCGGAAGACGAGCTGTTGTGTGTTTAGGTCGTGTCCCTTAAACAGATATTGGTTTCATTGGAAATAATTATGCGTAAATAAATAGAGATATAATAACTAAAGCAGGAAGCTTGCAGTTCACAATATTTCCGCTGCACAGGTCTGTTTCGAGGTAAGCTAATCCAACTTGACTTTTCTATATACGGTTTCGCTAAATGTCCAGACTGACTAGCCGGTTATAATTAATAGTAGCTGTTATTGCTATTGCTAAGTCTACAGTAATACAGTAAAGTAATGCACTAATAGTGGAACAGGGTTTAGTAGGAACGTTTAGCTGTGTAGTTCTGACAGGTTTGTGTTTGGTAATTCATACATTATAATCCCAAAAGCATGTTTATCAGACCCAGAAATTTGTTAGTTGTTTACTTCCCTACTAAATAAAAAACAAATTCATTGAGTTACTGATGTTTCCAGTCCTGTCCAAGGATAGAAAAACAAACAAACATGAAGGTCTACACTAATGAAAAGAAATATCCCTTATAAATATAAATAATATTCCATACAGACAGTGAATTTAAGTCTCTCCTTTTTATATATATTCACAGACAGTAAATTTAAGTCTCTCTTTTATATATATAAATATAAGGAAAATATTTAGGAAACTGTTTGTGGTTCTTGCTGCATCATGCCTCTGCTATATCTGTACTGTACACATACATATACAGTACTGTATGAAATGCTGTAGAGCAAAGACGCCTTCGAAAATAATGCAATGAAAAGTTTTGACATTAAACGTATACTATAAAGAGCAGTAAACGGTAGTAAATGTAGTCTTGGGTACAATGTGTGCAGTTTTAATAAGGAAATGAGCTGTGGGTTAGGTTTTACTGACCATCCTGTAGAAGTGTGTAGTGTAAATGTTATACATGTCAAAATATTGCTTTATGTCAGTCAAAAATGTCATTATCTTCTCGAATTATAGTAAACATGTTCTATAATCATGTCTATAGTTTAGTCTTTAACACTGATTGATTATTTTAGACCTGATTGATTTTGTTGTTTTTGTTTTTCAGGTATTATGTTTGTTTTAATTATTGTTATTATTATTATTATTATTATTAGTATTCTTATTGGTATTCTTACACAGGGCCTTTTAAAAATATATATATAATATAGTATAATATTTAGATGTAGTCAAAATTCATATCGTGTTTGATTTAGTTGTTTTTTTTACAGTAATAAAAAAATCTGGATATGCTTATAAATAAGTTATTCATGAAAGGGTTAACGGAATGTTAAATGGTCTTTTTTTTTTTGTCTTAACAACTTTATTCTTGGCATTGTAATATTTCTGCGTTGAATCTACAAAGTAAAAGTATATTGTTTTCCAGGAAGCAGAATGACCGCCATAAAGCATGCTCTCCAGAGAGATATTTTTACTCCCAACGATGAGCGCCTGCTCAGCATCGTCAACGTCTGCAAGGCAGGGAAGAAGAAGAAGAACTGTTTCTTGTGTGCCACTGGTAGGCAGTAAAACCTCGAACCTGTGCCTGACCTTCTGCACTGATCTGACATTAGCCTTGTTTCACATCAGCACTGCAATGTCGCTGAAGCACAGATCATGTAACAAGTCTAAACAGTGGCTGCAGTAGATCTAGATAATAACCTTAACTGATGCTCTGTTATGATTGGTTAAATTCGTTGTTCTTTTTGGTTGTTAGTCACAACGGAGCGTCCCGTGCAGGTGAGGGTGGTGAAAGTGAAGAAGTCAGACAAAGGAGATTTCTACAAGAGACAGATGGCCTGGGAGCTCCGTGACTTGTCAGAGGTGGACGCCAAAGATGCAACCAAGGTAAAGTTTAGGTGATGGGGTGTGAGGGAATGGAAAATTTCAGCCTTATACCAGTCTTATACCAGTCTCAGTTTGTATTTTATGTCTGCCTGCTCTTTACCTGCTTTAGGTATTATTATAAAAATCCTGTAAATTTGGAGAAAACGTTTGTATCATACTTGTGCTCTTGACTGTAAATTACGCACAAAGAAGACTAACTAATGTAAACCTGGACATGATCGACTTCAAATCGTAAAATATACTGTCGAGGTTAAATTCTTTTTATTACGTTTACGACGTTTAGCAGAAGCCCTGATCCAGAGCGACTTATAGAAGAGCTTTGGCGTCTTTATCAAAAACACAGCCTTATGCTAGTTCCCCAGGTCAGAGACCATCAAGTACATTTTGTGAAAACCAGTCAGTTTATATTATTGCAGTTAATTACAGGATATGAAAAACAAGCAAACACAACACATACGTTAAGACAAATAAAACTGATCATTCGATTATGACAAAAGAAATGGCGATGTATGAACAGAGGATGAGCCGGTCAGTCCGCGCAAAGCCGTAAACAAACTCCTCAGCTGAAGGAAGATTAAGTGCTCGCTTATTATATATATATATATATATATATATATGTTCATTAGCATAGAAGTGAATCACTTATGCCTTTCAGGCTTTGCCCTGATCGTACAAAAACCCAGCTGTCTGTGTACTTGAGTTTTGTGGGCGTGAATAAATGCAAATGAGCTGTGTCGGGTACCCGCTTTGGTCTATATGGCTGATCAACCAATAAGCTTTTTACGAAAATCTGGCAGAAAACTTTTGTTTGGTTTGGTCTATTGATGCTAATATAATTTGGCTGTTTGCTGTTTTTTTTTTTGCAGTATGCACAAATCAAACACTACAATATTATAAATTACATGTACTCTCCAGTATATACAGATACCTGTTTCAGGCTAAATACTGGCCAACTCGAACATGAAATGAAAATGTGCCTCATTTAAATAGGGAAAGGATTAGGATTTGAGCAAACGTGGTGTGATATCAATACATTCACTTCAGAATAACACCAAGGACACTCATATTTGCCTGATTTTTTCTTCTTCTCTCCCTCCACACCAGAGAGCAAAATAGCAGGGTATAAATTTGTTGTAACTAATGCTTAAGAGGAATTGCACTATACTATAGCGTATAATCATTAGGATTGGGATTTAAAGATTATAGCAGGAAAAAGTGACAGTGTGTGTTTTCAAGCCATATTAAATGTTTCACATATTTTTATCATTCGTAATAAATCTTGCTGTAAATCACTTTTTGTCGTTGTCTCCCCACCCTCTCTAGGAGAACCCGGAGTTTGACCTACACTTTGAGAAGGTGTATCGCTGGGTGGCCAGCAGCACGGCGGAGAAGAACTCCTTCATTTCCTGCATCTGGAAGCTGAACCAGCGCTACCTGAGGAAGAAAGTGGAATTCGTTAACGTCAGCCCCCAGCTGCTGGAAGGTAGAGCCTTGGATTGCATCACTCACTACTGCCCCTACTGGTGCTAAGGAGTAATAGCACGTGCATGTACATCAGTTCATAACTAAAGTGGTGGTGGGATTGTGGAACTTCCAGTATGCATGTATTATAGTAACAGTGTAAGCATTTGTTATGAAAAATATCAGTACATGACTAATAGGTGCAGCGTGTAGAATGAATGAAATTAAGAGTCTGTTGATGCAGCCAAAGTGAACCTAGTTTGCCTGATTAAAGACTCTCTCTCTCTCTCTCTCTCTCTCTCCCCCTCTTTCCTCTTTCACTAAGTGGCTTTATAATGCTTTATAACCTCTCTTCTGCACTCTTCTCCTTAAATCTCTCACTGGCCAGAGCTCCCTGAAGGTTGGTACAGTACCTGCTTTTCCTCCTTTGTCTCCATTCTCCATTGCCATTCATCTTTTCGTTTTCTCCCCCCCCCCCTCATTGAGTTGGAGCATACCCTTGATGGTTTTTGTCTGTTTGAATTCACCTTCATATAGCAAGAGTTGTTTGACATTAATCTGTGCACAAAGAAAACTGACAGATGTGTGTGTGTGTGTTTAAAAATTGTTTTCAACAGTCCCGTTCCCTGAAACATCTACATTTCAACCCTAATAATAATTACAATTCTACTCTACACATTATGTGCACTCCCTAACAAAGTATGTGTGTGTGCTGTACATGTAACAGTTTACTTGTAGATATCTTGTATTAGCGCTATAACAGATGCCTCTTCCTCAGAGTCCGTCCCTAGTGGCGAGAGTCAGAGCGTTGCCGGCGGTGATGAGGACGCTCTGGACGACTACCAAGAACTGAACACACGGGAGGAGCAGGACATTGAGAACATGATGGAGGTGTGCGAGTACGCCATCTCCAACGCCGAGGCCTTCGCTGATAAACTTTCCCGAGAGCTGCAAGTCCTGGATGGGGTGAGTACCTGGAGGCCTTTTTTTGGGCACGTTTCCTATTCATTCTTTCTTGTTAACCGTTTCCCCACCCATCCAGGCAAACATCCAGTCAATCATGGCGTCGGAGAAGCAAGTGAACATCCTGATGCAGCTGCTGGATGAGGCCTTGTCCGAGGTGGATGCCATCGAGGGAAAGCTCCTGAGCTATGAGGAAATGCTGCAGAGTGTCAAGGAGCAGATGGACCAGATCTCCCAGAGCAACCGGCTCATTCAGATCAGCAAAACCAACAACGGAAAGCTCCTTGACGAGATCCAGTTTCTGGTGGTGAGGAGCCGTGGGAGCTGTGCTGTTGGGGGTGATGGATGATGGTGTAAAGACACTATCTTTGTTTCAGCAGTCCAATCACAGTGCAGCAATGAAAATCAGTACATTAACTATCGGACAAATAGAGAGAAATTATAGAAACATTAGATGTAGTTCAATTTCAATTGTTTTCCCAACAGATATTTGACACAATGGACACGAGATATTTGCTAACGAGGCCATGGTTAATGTCTGAGCCATGGTGCATCTCGCAGTCAGTAGGCAGTCTCAGAAAGTTAAAGACTTTGTTCATGAATCTTTCTCTTTGCAGAACTATATGGATCTGTCAAAAGGGCATATCAGAGCTCTACAGGAAGGAGACCTGTCATCTCCTAAAGGTATCGAGGCCTGCATCAATGCCTCCGAGGCTCTGCTGCAGTGTATGAACGTAGCACTCCGACCAGGTGTGTGTCTGAAACATCCACAGAACAACACAACAAAGACAAATACGCATATTAAACAGAGAGAAAAAAATCAGATATTGTAGGACTTCTGGGTGAAATTTTGAGAAAGTTCAAGATTGCATCATGTAAAAGTGTTTCGAGGAGGAGATGTGTATGTCTGAAAGCAATGGCCAGAGTGATCATGGATGAGCATGCATGACATGTAACATGCTATGGTTTCAAATGTTGTGTGTGTGTTTCTTCTGGAACTCAGTTAAAGATCTTGTATGGTAGCTCTACTTGTATTGTTCTCTGCTTGATATATTGCTTTGCTTGTATTTTTCTCATTTGTAAGTCGCTTTGGATAAAAGCATCTGCTAAGTGAATAAATGGAATAAATGTAATGTGTGTGTGTGTATGTGTGTGTCAGGTCATGATAGGCTGCAGGCCGTGCAGCAGCAACAGCGTCTGTTTGCTGATCTCCGAGACAATTTTGCCCGTCGCCTCACCAACCACCTCAACAATGTGTTTGTGCACCAGGTAACGGTCAATGCGCACACATTTCTTAACTCTTTTGCTTAATTAAGCCCTTTTCATGTTCCTTTTTTCCGCCTAGTCTGTGACTGTTTTCCTATTCTGATTCATGTTCTTCGTTCTGTGATCAGTCTGTTGCTGTTCTGAACTGTTCTGTCTCTCTGTGCTACCCCGCTTCACTCTTAGTTCAACCACTTCAGTCACTTCAAAATGACCATTCCTCAGTTCTATAGGTCGTCCTGTCTGTCACTCCCTGTGAGTACACGCTCCCCCCGTTTGACCCGCCCACTCTAACCGAACGTGTGATCTTCACTACCTCCACTAACATCCATCGAATGTCCTTGCTTCCACAGAAGCATGTGTGTGGTGTCTTATACATCTCAGGATGTCTACCAGCCCATGAACTCACCAGTACCACCACCAGCAGGCTCTGTCTGAATTTAACGTTCTTAAAAAAAAGCACTGCATTGTTTTGTTCAGTGAGAACTGCTTTTTATATCTCCTGGGTAAATGTCGTGAAATACTTTTGAGGAGTATTAAAAAAAAAAAAGACACTGCATGCTATAAATGTGGGCCATATTCAGAGTTATACAAGGAGAAAGATGGAGCAGTGGTGGCTCAGTGGTTAAAGGCTCAGTGGTTAAATGCTCTGGGTAACTGATCAGAAGGTTCAAGCCCCAGCACTGCCAGGCTACCACTGTTGGGCCCTTGAGCAAGGCCCTTAACCCTCAGATACTCAGTTGTATAAATGAGATAAATGTAAGTTGCTCTGGATAAGGGTGTCTGCCAAAATGCCCTAAATGTAAAGATAAACATATACAGAGTAGTGCAATGTGGGTTCATTTTATGAGCATTCAGATTATCGAAATGACCATTTCATGCAAGAAGTGACCTTAGGGTAGGACTTTTTTTAAAATGTAAAAATAAATAAATAAGCAGTTGCCTTTAAACCTGAAACAAATTCGAACTGATATTGCAGGGAAAAAAATAGTGAAAGAAAATGTGGGAGAACTGAAAGTTGATCAGATTTTTTGCGATCAGTTGCAAGATGGTGTAGCAAAAACAAAAAATTACGTATTGACTAATAGGATTACATGAAATTGATCATGTAAAAAGTTTTAAATTGATTAATGTAAAAAGAAAAAAGCAGGTATTAGTATGCTAATGTGTTGTGAATATGTTGAGGTCAATTGTCTGAAGTCCCCCAACTTTAGTTGCCTGACAGGCTTTAATATGTACAGCAGATACTACTACATTAAGAAGCAGACGAAGCATCAAAATCAGAAATGGAAACAAAATTAGTCATTTATACACTGTCCTCTAACACAACACAACCCCTTTAGTTTTTACATGCTTTATTGTGCTATAGATTTAATTTAAAATGGATTCAATTTCCATTTTTCCCCATCAGACTACACATTAAACCATAATGACAAACGAGAATATATATATATATATATATAAAATATTTTTTTGCTAAATTTATTCAAAATCAAAAACTGAAATCTCTCAATTAGATATGTATTCAGCCCCTTATCAAACCTTTTTAATCAATCTTCAATTAAACATATAATAACAGTAAAACATGCAAAATGGAAGGGTTCTGAATACTTTCAAAGCCCCTCTGTACATCATGCAGTGCTGCGTGAGTGTCCTATAAACTCTCGTGTTAATAAATACAGCCTTTCTTTGTGGCTTTTCTTTCTTTGGGAGCTTACGGCTGCACGAAAGTAAAAAAAAACGCGTGCCCTCACGGCTTGTTTGTCGGGTCACGTCGGATCTCGGTCACGATACGCACACATCTTGCGCCACTGTGCGATTCATTTCAAGGTCCGAATATTAACAGGTGCATTTTGTTCTTCTCACACTCGCACTTCACTCGACTCTGAATACGGCCCGGTAGCTGCTGGATGTGAAGTCGAGCCAGAGGTTAGAAGTGTCTGCGTGGGGAAGGAAAGTCAGAAAGCACGCTGTTCGATTTGAGAAAGCAAAGCATGTGTGCCAGTGTTTCAGGAGAGTAGCTCTGATTCCCTTACAAGGATGAAAGACTGACTGCAAGGGAATGTTAGTTCAGACTAACTGCCTGTGTTTTTTAGATCATCATAAGATCATCCCTGTAGGTTTGCTTGTTGCCATTAACAAATAGTTTCTTACAGTGATGTCTTCAGACACTTGTAGTGCGTATGCTGTTCATGCACTTGTGTTTTTGTTGTTGTTGTTTTTTTTTACCATTGTGTGTGTATCTGCATGTGTGTAGGGTCATGATCAGAGCTCGACGCTGTCTCAGCACACAGCAGAGCTGACCCTGCCCAAGCACAGCCCGCTACACCGAGACCTGCTCAGATACGCGAAACTGATGGAGTGGCTCAAGAACACACAGAGAGAGAAGTACGAGGGCCTGTCCAGGGTGAGCATTTCTTAATCACCTGCATCATCATCATCATCATCATCATCCTAATAATCTGGGTTTGAGATTAAATCCATGTGATTACTTTATCACCATGCACATTTTTTTTTAAAGAACATTTTCTAGTAACAATAAACTAAGCATCTTCTGTCTCTTCCCCCTCATATTTAATAGACCTATGTGGACTACATGACTAGATTGTATGAGAGAGAAATCAAAGACTTCTTTGAGGTGGCAAAAATCAAAATGGCAGGAACCACCAAAGAAGGGAAAGGAAAGTTTGGTAAGATTCATTCTATTTTAAGTGTTCTCTTCGTTATGCAAATTCTGCGTCATCCAGTTTGTGCTCGTCGTCTGTCCTGTGTTTGCGCCACATTGTCTTTGGCTTGCATCCATGCATTTGTCTGACTCTGATGTAATACAGAAGATACAGTTGTCATTGCTTGCACTGATGTTGCTCTTAACGAAAAAAACACACTTTAGTTTGTTGAGGTCAAAAGCATTAGTGTCGTTCTGGACAGACAGATCTGAATTGCTAACAACTCATTATGAGTCTTGGAGTAAACATTTTGTGAGGTTAAACTGTCTGGCGTGCCTTAAAATACCTGCAATCACAATGATTAATATCTCTCAAGCATACCAGATTATTTAGATTAATTTGCTATGTTTATAATACAGTGATGTATTTATCTCCGTCTCAGTCGAAGGTTTGGTGATGCAAGTTAAGGTTAATTATAATTGTGAATATTATTTAAATTTAGGGCTGCAACTAACTAAGTATTTTGATGATCAAATAACGTATGGATTTTTCTGAGAAGATTTAAGTAAATATATTTCTTTGCAGCATTTTGCATCAACTTATATGTCGTACCTCCATTTCAAGCGCTGAATTGTTCATTTCTTGCCAAACAAATTGGGAGGAAAAGGCCAAATAAATATCACGTCTGTCCTCCGAACTTCATTTTGCTTGAAGTGTGTGTTGGGGGTCGGGGGGGTGAAACATCCTTGGTGCCTGGAATCCACTCCAAAGCATTGACTCATAGTTTTCAAAGCCTGGAATCAGCGAATTGACTTTTTTTGGGGAAAAAAATCATTTGCATGCTCTTTCGCAGTGATGTTTGTTGGTAAATGAGACCTTTTAGCTGTGCTCATGTTTGACGCACATGAATCGAAGAGGGCTTTGGCTGAATGCGCGTCGTGATGATGTCACATGACACGTCTTGGCTCAAAATCTGTGGTAATTTTTAAATATTGCAAGCTCCTGCGAATATAGCGTTTCCTCGGATTTTGTGTTAAAATTGCAAAGATCCTAGAGGGACTGATTGATTTTGTTTATTAGTTGTTGCAGCCCTAATTGAATTGCTGTGCTAATATCTATATAGTAAAAGACAATCAGGACTCTAATAAAGCTTTAGTTTATAATAAATTTCTAGTACGACGCTCACCATCAAATGGAGATAACTCAACTTTGTGTGTCTGTCGTGTGGAAAACAAAACGCTGGAGAATTTTGTTTTCAAGCAGCCATGGGCTTGCAAAATCAACTCAAACTCGGCAGCGCACGTCATTGTATATATCTATTGACCTCATGTCTAACCCCTAACCCCTGAGTCCCACTGCATGTCATGAGCCTAACGTGTCTCTGTCTCTGATGCCTGCCTTTCTAACTGGCCTGCAGCCACGCTTCCTCGGAAAGAGAGCGCTCTCAAACAGGAGACGGAAAGTAAGTACCACGCAGCACGCATCTTTCAACGCTTCATTTTCTCTAAGTGCCAAAATACACCGCATATATATATATATATATATATATATATATATATATATATATATATATATATATATATATATATATATATGCTTTGTTTTCAGTGAGTTACTGACTAGAGGGAACATGTTTAAAGATACAACACATCTCTTTCTCAGCTTTGTGTTTCTGCACACATAGATTTACGTGCATTATTTTCAACAACTCATGCTTGTCACACGTGTATGTGCGTATGTGTCTTTGGCTAGACATTTGTTTGCTGAGCTTTACAAAATGTCTGAAGGTCAGACTAACCTCTAATGATTTGTTTGTTACGAGCTGTTCGCAGTGTCATTTCACGTAAGACTGAGGTCTGATTTGTACGTTTCAGTGAACTGTGAGCACACGGAGGCATCAACATCATTCCTGTCCAATCAGTATACTATTAACAGGGAATTTTTGGGGATGAAAGTCACATGTAGTCAAAAGAAATAGACTTGGGTATGGAAAACATATTTCAGACTAAATAATGCTTTAATTGTAACCTACATGCTATATTGTGAATATGGTTATTGTCTTCTGAATAGTGGTATATAGCCAGAGTCGTAAATAAGATAATGGCGTAAATATGTACGATTAGAAAGTATAGGCCATTGTTTGTTATTAGGTGTAGTACTCTGTAGTGCTGTATCAGTGTGTGTGTGTGTGTGTGTGTGTGTGTCTCTCTCTCTCTCTCTCTTCTCCTTCTCTGAATGCCTTATCTTCTCTGGGACTCTCTCAGGTCTTCATGGGAGTTCAGGGAAGCTCACTGGCTCCACCTCCAGTCTCAACAAGTTGGCTGTGAGTAGTTCCAACAGTCGTCGCTCACAGTCCTCATCATTGCTGGACATGGGCAACATGTCTGCCTCTGACCTGGACGTGGCTGACAGGACCAAGTTTGACAAGGCAAGGACAGAAATTCTGTTATAGTCTGTGTTAGTTAGCTTCAGTTACATTTATATAGCGCTTTTCTAGACACTCAAAGCTCTTTACACAGTATGTACTAGTGTATAGCATCCACCTGGATGATGTGACGGCAGCCATAGTGCGCCAGAACACCTACCAGCTATTAGTGGAGAGGAGAGAGTGATGTAGCCAATTCAGAGACCGGGATTATTAGGGGCCATGATAGAGAAGGGCCAGTGGGGGAATTACACCAGGACACCGGAATTATACTCTTTTACAATGAGTGTCCTAGGATTTTTAATGATCACAGAGAGTCAGGACTGCGGTTTAACGTCTCATCCCAAAGACAGTGCTGTTTCTACAGTATAGTGTCCCCGTCACTATACTGGGGCATTAGGACCCACACAGACCACAGGGTGAGTGCCCCCTGCTGGCCTCCCTAATACCACTTCCAGCAGTGACCTTAGTTTTCCTCTGGAGGTCTCCCATCCAGGTTCTGGCTCCCTCAACCCTGCTCAGCTTCAGTGGAAAACCAGACAAGAACTGCAGGTTAATAAGGTTAGGCTACCACAGTGCTGTTGAAGCTTAAATCTGATTGGTCAGAAGGTGTCGAGTTAGTTTTCTATAATAGTAAAACACAGGTTTATATCAATGCACTCGCTTTAATACGTTATAATTTCTATAGTAACAGTTCACAGTGATTTGTGTAGTGGACACGCCACATAATTTATCCCTAAACAAAGAAAAAATGTATAATCAGTAATAAGGAGATGTGTGTTTAATAATTATGGAAGGAAGCTCTGGTGTTGAATGTTTTCCACCAAAGGACAGTCTTCAGGACTGAGGGTGTTGTGCTTCCAGGTTTCTCAGAAAACATGAAAAGCTACGTATTTTCTCTTATTATAAGAGAGGTTCCGTTATAGCTGCTATAATGTAAGTGATAACAGGACCTAACTTGTCTCACTGATGTTCAACATCATAAAATGTAATTATAAATGGTTAAAGAGTGACATGATGCTTGATGATAAATTCAAAATTGTCAGGTAATCGTCTGCAAACAGCTGTGGTATAAATGCTTCAGGAAGTGCTGTTATTAGAAAAGAATCAAATTCGTAGTGCTTAAAGTAACTCCCCTTTTGCGTCAGGCCACATCCCACCAACCCGTCATTGATTATTTCCCTACAAGATCATGGTCAGTTGTGTTTTATTTGTACTTAATTAATTCCATAGTTGATATGCTCAGGAATGATTAACATGACCTCTTAGAGTAATACCTTTCAGAATAAGTGCCGTGGTTTTGGAGCGATCATGATCCTTGACACATTTGCTTTGGACTTTGGAGTAGTTTATTGTATTCAACTGAACATGTTGGTGTTTAAGGTGGAAATTGAATTGTCCGTGTTTGTGTATGTAGATCTTCGAGCAGGTCCTCAGTGAGTTGGAGCCTCTGTGTCTGGCTGAACAAGATTTCATCAGCAAGTTCTTTAAACTGCAGCATCAGCCAGCAGCAGCTCAGGTGTGTGTGCATGCATGCGGGTGTATGTATATATTAGAGGTTGACAGATTAATTGGTTTTGCTGATTAATCAGCTGAGATAAACGACTGCTGGAACTATCAGTTATCAGCAAAAATCCACACTGATAGTTTTTCCTGGTTGTGTCTGCAACTGAGAAGCTGAGAAGGGTCCGCCGTCATTACACAGTACAAGAGTGGCCTCTAGAGGCGAAATAAAAACCATCACTGACTAATTTTGTTGTGTTATTTGAAATGTTTTTTATTTTATTGAATTTGTATGGCTCTATTTTTATTTGTTATTTTGAGTGTTACTTTTTGGTTCAGTTTGGATCTATATCTTTCATTCACTTTAATATGTATTAATAGTTAATATATATTAATATTTTTTTAATTTTAAAAAGTATAATACATTTTCATGGTACAGTCAAAACTGTTTATTTTTGTAATAAAGTTCAGCAATATTTTATTCTGAGTGTTATGTTTTCATTCAGTATCAATTTTAAAAACTATCGGGTGATTAATCGGTTATCGGCAGATACCACCCGACTTAGTCATCGGTAAAATCCACTAATGTGTTAAAATCGGTCGACCTCTAATGTGTGTGTGTGTGTGTGTGTGTCTTTTTGGTGAGTTTAAGGCGCATACCAATATTATTATGGATGTTCATTAGGGAGAAACCCCGGATGACCTTGATGGAACGCTTCAGTCCAGACCAACCAGCGAGCACAGACACTCCATATCATCAGAGTAAGTGAGCACTTGTATCTCCCCACTCGTACAGTACTTCATCATGGAAGAGATTGTCAATCCGTGTTTAGCCAACATGTTCCGTATCCAGTTTTAGTCTTTGTGACATCCAGCCCAATATTCATTTGACTTTTTTATTTTTCTGATGGTGGCTTAGCGGTGAGCATGTTTGCGTCACACCTTCAGGGTTGGGAGTTCAAATTCCTCTTCTGCCTGGTGTGTGCAGAGTTTGCAGGTTCCCCCCCGTGCTTCAGGGGTTTTCTCCCCATTCCAAAGACTGAGGCTCAGTTGTAGGCTGATTGACATCTCTAAATTGTCCTTAGTGAGTGATCGTGCCCTGCGATGGGCTGGTACCCCATCCAGGGTGTCCCCCACCTTGTGCCCCGAGTTCCCTGGGATCAGCTCTAAGCTCCCCGTGACCCTGTGTAGGATAAGCGGTACTGAAAATGGAGGGATGGAGGGATTTTCTGGCTTTTACTTTCTTTTCACCTTCATCTACAATTATTCAAAACCCCTCTTTCCTTCTTTGGCACTCTCTCTCAGCAAGGACATGGTGCGGCAGATGATGAATAAGATCTTCCACAGCATCGAGACGGAACTTAACAGTCTTATCGCGCTGGGCGATAAAATCGACAGCTTCAACTCGCTCTACATGCTGGTGAAGATGAGCCATCATGTGTGGACTGCTGAGAACGTGGACCCCGCATCTTTCCTCAGCACCACACTGGGCAACGTGCTGGTCACCGTCAAGAGGAACTTCGACAAGTGTATTGTGAGTCGAGGGTCACAGGCAGCTTAGATAGCTAACAATGCTGTAGTGACACAGTTTAGTGTTCTTTAATCTGAAAGAATTGTAGAATAAAGTAATCAGTCTCTGTTAATGCCAGAAAAAAGTTATTTAGATTTTCTCTCAGAACTGTTGGTCATTATCTTCTCACACCTTATGGAGCTTTTTACAGTCAGCTCCAGAATTATTTGCACCCTTGGTAAAGATAATAATAATAAAATAATAATGACATAAAGCCGAAGTTAATGCGCTGTGGGTTTTCACATTTGCGTATATTTTTGCCTTCAGTCTGGTCAGATCAGGCAGATGGAGGAGGTAAAGATCTCTAAGAAGAGTAAAGTGGGGATCCTGCCGTTTGTCACAGGCTTTGAGGAATTTGCCGAACTGGCTGAGACCATTTTCCGTAACGCAGAGCGACGAGGTGACCTGGATAAAGCGTACGTCAAACTCATCAGAGCTGTCTTCATGAACGGTGAGACTCTTAGCCCAGTCAGATTGTTCATTGTTGTTTAATGGATATATTGATTGGCTGTTTATAATTGGAGAAATGTAATTAATTTTTTCACAAAATAAAAAATAGTCTATACGTTTGCTCTGATCTGTAATACTCTCGGGCGAATATGAATAAATATCAGCTGCCCATTATTGTGTCTGTATCTGATCGGGAGCAGTGGAGAAAGTGGCCAACGAGAGTCAGAAAACCCCCCGCGATGTTGTGATGATGGAGAACTTCCACCACATATTCTCCACTCTTTCACGCCTCAAGATCTCGTGTCTGGAGACGGAGAGAAAGGAGGCCAAGCAGAAGTACACAGACCATCTTCAGTATTATGTTATTAACTCGCTGGGCCAGCCACTGGTGAAACTCAACGTAAGGAAAATACATTTGCAGGAATTCTTCTTTCTAAAATCACTAAAAATGATCACAGCAGATTAGAGCTGTGAGTTAGTGTGATCTCAGTTGTACTGAAATCTCATTTCTATTTTGTCTGTGAAGGTTCGTGTAAGAGACGTAGTAAAAAAAAAACAAACAATTAGAAGTACTATAAATGTATTGACTTTGTGAGTGTGTGTGTGTGTGTGTGTAGCTCTTCTTTGAGGGGGTGGAGGCGCGTGTGGCTCAGGGTGTGAGGGAAGAGGAGGTGAGCTACCAGCTGGCTTTCAACAAACAGGAGCTGAGGAAGGTGATTAAAGAATACCCAGGAAAAGAGGTGAAGAAAGGCCTGGACAATCTCTACAAGAAAGTGGACAAGCACCTGTGTGAGGAAGAAAGTCTTCTACAAGTGAGTGATCCGAATCCATTTCATTTTGGCCCATGGAAGCATTTTACTTTTCTTTTATTGTCCATTAGAGGAATCGGGGCCCAAGCACCAAGGGTTCGAAGAATCCTATTGTATATGTTAGGATTATTATTATTATTATTATTATTATTATTATTATTATTATTATCATTATTCTTTAGTCATTTTTGAGGTGCTTGTCATGCTAAAAAAATTCACAAATCTTGGCACACACATCAGAAGTGCTGGCTATCAGGGTCTGGTAAAACCTTGGACCTGGGCATGACCCCGGGGTTCGTTGTTGGAATTCGGTTTCACCTACGTACACCAAATTCGGGAGTCAAGACACAAATTTTACAATCGCATCCATTATCTCCGCCAAACAGGAAGTCAGATTTTTGGATTTTGTGCATTTTGACAGGTAGCACTCACTTCAACAGATTCCAAGCAAATTTGTCAAGATAGCCAAGATGCTACATTACGAAGGAACTTGTAATATCATAAAAGGTGTTGCCATGGCGAGGCGATCGATTAATGTCATGTCACACAAACAGGATGTGTGGCATAATTCCACTGTACATAATGCAAAGTGACTAACATAATGCAAAATTCACATGTATGTTAGATGATGGAGTTACATAAATATGTCAGCGATTTATTGCCATGGCGCTGTCACTTGACTTATATACCAAACTTTTTTGTACTCCTCCTAGAGCGCTCATTGGTTTCATTCCAAGTTTTGTCAGCATGATGTCAGCATATCCATAACGCTATATTGAGAACGTATTTTTTAATGTCTTAAAATGTGTTTTGAGATATCAATTAATTTGTTGTGCCACACAAACAGGGAATGTTGAATAATTCCACTGTACATCGTGTTCACATGTCTGTTCAGTGATGGTGCACATGTCTTGGCTTGCATGGTGGGTTAGCATGTTTGCCTCACACCTCTGGGGGTTGGGGGTTCGAATCCCGCCTGTGCCCTGAGTGTGCGGAGCTTGCAGATTCTCCTTGTGCTCCAGGGTTTGCCTCCAGGTATTCCCGTTTCCTTCCTCAGTCCAAAGACATGGTTTGAAGGCTGATTGGCATTTCCAAATTGTCCGTATTGTGTGTGTGATTGTGCCCTGCGATGGGTTGGAACCCTGTGTGTCCCCCGCTCTGAGTTAACTGGAACATCACTTGGGTGTGAAGTCATAGCACATGCCACATATGCTGCCCCAAATTAAAATGCCTTCCTACGTCCCTGCCCTTGGTGCTTCGGCCCATAAATTGCTGCTTGCAGCCTAAATTTAGTATAATGATGCAGCTTTTTTCTAGGATGAAAATAAAATAAATGGTGTTGGGACCGAAAACAAACCATTGATGATGTGTTTCAATATAAATTTCTTTTGACTAGGTGGTGTGGCACTCCATGCAGGACGAGTTCATCCGGCAGTATAAGCACTTTGAGGGTCTGATAAACCGCTGCTATCCCGGCTCAGGCATCACCATGGACTTCACCATACAGGACATGCTGGAGTACTTCTCCAGTATCGCCCAGTCCCACTAGAACTGGAATAAAAAGTGAGAGAGAGAGAGGTGTGCATATGCTCACTCGCTCGTTTATGTGTGTGCGTGTGTGCGTGTGCGTATGTGTGTGTGCGTGCGTGTGTGTGCGTATGTGTGTGTGCGTGCGTGTGTGTAAAACTGTTGAGGGATCCACTACAATGTTAGCGTTATGAAAGGATTTACAGTGCAGTCTAATCTGTGTACATATGCTAAAGCACTAAAATCATTTTTGTCTGTGAAATGTATTCATCAGGTTTTTTTTTGTTGTGTTTTGTTCAAATCTCTGATTAAACCCCGGGATAAAGTAACACTGGACCCTCTTGTAAATGTCTGATATATATAAAATCAGACAGTTACTCTAAATCATTGAATTTCCTTATTTTTTTGTGTTTTGAACACTCACCCACATTAAATCTATGTTAATCTCCTTAACCGATGCCAAATGTTAAGTAATAATAATAATAAAAAATCTCAACATGTATTTCTGTATTTGTGGAATTATTTAAATACTGTTTTTACTTTTCTGTTCAGTTTGGGAGAATAAATGGACCGTTATGAGAATTAAACGTGCATTAGATTAGATTTTTGTTTGTTTGTTTGTTTTAAACTCCTTGAGCCTACTCCCCCAATTCATTACCGCCCATTTTCACAAATCTCCGAACCCAGGATCTCTGGTGGCCTGTAATGTGTCTAATGGTTTTGTTCCCCCGCAGCACTGGTCTGGTTTCAGACTCACTTGATTCTATCGCATCCCGGTGCATTTGCGTTCATCTTACGTCATCACAAACGCTCATGGAGAACACACGACTTGCCAGATTTGTTGTTTTATTATTTTGGTGATATCATGCACAGCAATGGAGCTCTTCTGTGTCCCACAGCGTTACCCTGCCACTCGTGCTACACGTGTGTTGTGGAAACTAATGATGTCGTTATTGGGTAAAACACTTTATTTCCTGAACGTGTTCATGTTCACGGGAATCGCAGCACAGTTCCAGTGCAACCGAACTCGGACCACTTTCTACAGGTTGTCTCGGGTTCGGTACCGCGGTGACCGCTTTCACATTCAGAGTGTGCTCTGTTTCAGACTAAACTGCCAGTGTGAAAGCCCCCTGTAAAATCACAAACCGGCATTCCGGGCCGGATCTGTTTTCCGAACAGGTTTTCTCAGCCACTTAGTACACTTGTGCAGATCATGGTTTAAACTAATATATATTTAATCATGTTCTAAATATCTTCCAGGTTATTTGTACAAGTAAGAAATTTTTATTTTTATTTTTAAATCGACTTCTTTAACTTAGAGAAAATCAAACTGCCCTGCATCTCCCCCAAAACAACTAATCTCCACCCCCTCACCTCATCATGCAGCAACTACATTTCCCACAATTCCCCTTTTCCGAATTACTTTTTTTTTTAACGCTTCCCCCCAAAACCACCGAGAACTGAAGTCAGAACTCAGTGTGGACCGACAGCTGAATGGACTCGCGTTAACTTTGCCACGTTCGCTCGTGTTTGTTAGAGAACGGCAGTGAGTTCGGGACAGACTGAGAGCGTTTCTACGTCATGCCCGCTCGGAACCCGGAGTGCGGGGCGCGCGGCGCGAGCGGCTCGAGCGGCTCCTCGGTGCTGCGCTTCAGTCCCGCAGTGAGCTCGCGCTCCACGCACCGCCGCCGCCACCGCTCGGCCCTGCTGCCCTCCGTGCTCACGTTCGCCGTGATCGTGGCATCCGGAGGCCTGCTGCTGCTCATCGAGAAGGGATTGCTCAACGGCATGCACACTCCATCGCCTCTGGCGAACGGCAGGAAGCCCGAGTACCGGCTCGCGCCGCGGGATCCAGCTGTGGACGTGGAATCGCAGGTATTTGGCGCGTTAGCCACCGGAAACCGAGGAGCCCCAGCTGTGGGCTACCCTAGATACACACGTAGCGTTTTTGTCTCCCCGTTTCCGGTGCTTCACCAATATTCATTTTAGCATCAGCAGCACTTTTTATTATTTATTATTTATTTTATTTTTACAGAGTCAGAAGTTTCTTTGCCCTGAGCCTGCAGCACCTTTAACTTCTTTACACTTTATTTCAGGAATCAGTGCAACTTCTCCCAACACACACATCTGTACATTAGTCAGAACTCCACACACGTTTCCGGTGGTTTTTTTTTTTTTTTTTTTTGCTTAATCATCAGTTTAATCAGCAGGCTTAAACTGCAATAACTTAATCATTCATTGTGATCAGCAGCCCCTTGTTTATGATGTACAGACCTCTCGAACCAGAGGTTTAACCAGTGCCAGAGCATCTTTATCTTAAAACGGATTTATTATTATTTATTTATTTTTGCCCTGGGTCACTGATCAGTATAACCTCATCCAAAAACCACTATAGTTAGAGTTTGTGGCTCTTTTTAATCATCATAATCAAAGAAACGACCAAAAAAAAGCTCCTGGTACTGATTTCTAATGATTACGTCATTAACATGTTTCTGTGGTGTAGGTACAGTGCAGAAGAATAGCACTTTTATTCCATCATTAATAGCATTTAAAAAAACCCAGAGGAGTCCACTATTTACTCGCATTTCTAATGAAATAAACGGTGTAGTGTTTGAACTCTTTGCTCACCTTCTTGGACGTTTTCTTCTTCCTTTGGGTTCTCTTCGGATTCCCTGTCTGTTTGTGGTGACTCCATCTAACCTCCATGTCCACTCAGCACTCCTCCGTATCTCTTTATCGCCTACGCACAGATCACACGGTCATCTGAAAGAGTTGGGTGTTAGGTACTCGAAGTCATATATTGATTTGAATACTTTTACACACCAAAGGTTCAAGATGAAGATGTGAGTTTGATTCTGTTTAGACCATGAGGCACATCAAGTCACGGTCATCCCATCCATACACACATATACAGTGGAAATATTGTACAATATAGTAGACTAAACAGGTGCTACACAGGATTACTGTGTTGATCAGTGGTACATGAGTAAAACATGAGCATCAGGATGTCTCTACATGGTGTTGGAGTACCAGCATGAACTGTGACTGTGTGACATGGACAAAATGTCCTTTTGTTTCTATTGATGTCTACATGACTAACATGTAGCAAATGGATGTAAATTAGTGCTTGCAATCTCATTCGGTTTGGATATTGTTCCAGAATTGCAGCTAGGAAAAGCCTAAACTTGATGAGGTGACTTAGTCAATTCCAGGACCATCAGAAAATAGATTACACCTCGACCCCAGCTAGACCGAGTCACGATTAAAAGCTGTCATCAGTCAAGTGCTGAGAATGCGCTTAATTATGGCTTGCGCTTAAGCGACCTTGACCAGGATACGGCAGTTAATGAAGATGGAAAAAAAATTAATGAAGAGAAATGGTAAATGGTCTGCACTTATATATCGCTTTTATCCAAAGCGCTTTACACTGTGTCTCACTCACACGCACACTCACACACCAAAGGTAGCAGAGCTGTCATGCAAGGCCCTAACTTGCTCTCGGGAGCAACTCGTGGTTCGGTGTCGTGCCCTAGGACACTTCGGTATGTGGAGTCATGTGGGCCAGGAATCGAACCTCCAACCCTACGATTAGTGGACAACCCGCTCTACCACCTGAGCCACAGCCACCCCAGAAGCCATGACTGACTATTTTTTTTCAGCATGAGAACAATGTTTTTGTGTTGTTTCTTTTGTTTAGTTTTTTTAACACAGACACATGCCGTAGTTTTTATCTGTTAACAACTTGTAACAAAAAAGTAATTTGGTGAACAAACGTGATGGCATGACCGACTGATGAGATTCTAGTCTCATTTGTAGACTGAAAACAGGGTTTTATATTACAGCTTGGATATTCTACGCCACACAGTATAAACTTTATTATAAGTATCTAACTAACATGTAAAAAGTATACTGTTTTAAATGGTAGTGGTGCCACCTTTCACCTCCGAAGAGCAGATGAAGCACCGTTTATGGAAGATGGATCATCAGTCGGGGTAAAAACAGCCTACTATACTAATAACAGCATATATTCGCATGCTTCCAATCCTGGCAATCAACAATTTAATGCATATTTAATAATGTTTCACCAGATTGAGTGAAACATATCGAGAGTAGATTTTACCTATGGTCATTAAGTGTAACGTTGTGTAAAAACTGCAAAATGTAGGAGTAATGTACTGCTTGTGTTGGCTGTGTTGATTGGCTCTAGCTAAAGAAGGCCATTTTGGTGTGAGACTGGGGCTTGTGCACACTCTTCTAAAATGAATCACGGTGAGACGTGGACACACGCACGACGCTTGTTTATGTACTGTTGGCCAAAACCTTTATGGTTCGACTATTATAAAAACAACGTCTCCGTAATGCATCAGGAACACGTCAAATATGTTTTGGTCACTTCTGTTGATTCGGTTCCTAAAACATTCTGAATGACTACTTCTCAGAAAGTACATTACAGCGACGTCATGATAAAACAGTGAATTTCCCCTTTAAGAATAAAAACAAGTAATTTTCTTCTGTACAGCATTTTCTTTCCACAACAGACATAGTCAAAGCTTCAGACTACTGAAATCTAGATTCAGATGCTCTATTTCAGGCAGTTGTTACATAAACACCTTTAGTACTATTTAATGGTGAGAAAACGTTTATGTAAATCAAGTATCCTTCCCGCAGTAGCTGGACAAGCATACAAAGATGGCTTTAGAGGAACTGAGAGATTGTAGTTGGCATTTTGCCTTGAAAAATGACTGTGTCAGTGAAATGCTTAGTGTAAAATACTGTCTCTGTTTAAAATCTGTTTGTTGATGCGTTTTATTTTTTTCTTTCTTTAACTTGGCGCTGCAGAAATGGGAAATGGTGAACAGGACAGCTTGTAGCTTTCGCTGCCGTTTCTGCATGGTTTCCTGAGCTGTTGTCATGCTCTGCCCTGGCTGTGGCGCAGGAACAATACTTAAACGTGTACAATTTAGGAAGTAGATAGAGAGATGCGGTGCTGTAGGATTGCTGGTCCGTTACCTGTAATCAGCATTTCCCTACCATGCCAACACATTAGAATAAGTTCATTTGCATCAGTCTTACGGGGGCACGGGGTTCGAATCCCGCCTTTGCATGTTCTCCCAGTCCAAAGACATTGTATAGTAGGCTGACCGACATTTCCAAATTGTCCGTGGTGTGTGAATGTGTGTGAGATTGTGCCCATCGATTGGTTGGCATCCTGTCCAGGGTGTCCCCAGAGTTCCCTGGGACAGGCTCCAGACTCCTCTGTGAAGGATAAGCGGTGTGGAAAATGAATGGACAGATGGATATCATCTGTTAATAGGTGTGATTTACTGTATAACGTCAATAGCACATCAAGTTCAACCTGGTCTTGGTCAGGATTTTTGTGTTTCATGTCCAAGCAGAACACGACGTTGACACTCCCATGTTCCACTGTGCACGCGGGCAAATTTGTGCGAGACTCCTTCAACAAGAAACGATCCTTAAAAATCCTTATTATTTGGACCAAACAACAGGTGAACCACCAAAACATGCAAACTCTGGCTGAATTGCACATCCAGTTAGTGGAAAAGTAAGCATTCAGCATCGTCATCTATCATGACTTCTAGTGGCAAGCTAAACTTTGTTTTAGGGCTGAGTTTAAGCAGTGCTAGTACACTAACTTGTTCCCTATGATATCAGGATACAGTAGTTAGCTAAACGTACGATACAATAGTATTTATTGTCCAATTTCTCAGAAATGATTATGTCCGTCACCATTCTGTTCTACATCCAAGTACAAATAACGTTGCATAAAAGGGCTAATCACTGATACACTGGTCTTCATGATTTTGAAAGCAATTGAAACATATCAGACATTTAAGTGTAAAAGCTGAGGACATTTGAAGATTAGCATCTTATGGCTCAATATCTAAAAGTAGTCAGAGAGAAAATTCCAAACGTCTGGAAAGTCTTTTGACATTGCCATCACAGTGAAGTGGTATACTATGTAGCCACTTGTAGGTCCCCAGTAGACAGATTTCTTCTAAGTGGCACGTGTGTTGAATATCACAGTATATCCTTTAACCTGCTGTCGGACATGGCTAGTTGTTAGCCCAGATGTAGCGTTAATATTGTATCATCCTTGTTGAATGTATGCTTCCCTCTTGATAACCACCTCCTTTTCTTCAGATTTTGCAGGATATCCGTAACCGCACGATCAGGGCGATGTGTGGCCATGACAACACAGCTCACAGCGTGTGGTCTCTCAGCTCGGCGCAGAGGAAAACCCTGCTGCAGCACATCCTGGTGAACGAGAAGCATCGCTTCCTCTACTGCTATGTGCCCAAGGTGGCCTGCTCCAACTGGAAGCGAGTGCTGAAGGTGTTGAGTGGCGCGTTGACTGACGTCCACGTTCAGGTGAAGATGGACCACCACGCTGACCTGCTCTTCCTCTCTGACTTCTCGCCTGAGGAGATCCGCTACCGTTTGAGCCACTACTTCAAGTTCATGTTTGTGCGTGAGCCGATGGCACGCCTGCTCTCTGCTTACCGGAACAAGTTCGGTGAGATCAAGGCCTACCAGCACAAATACGGCACGGAGATTATCCGGCGTTACCGGAAAGGTTATGCAAAGAATAACCTGAAAGTAGCTGGGGACGACGTGACGTTTGCGGAGTTTGTGCGCTACCTGCTGGACGAGGACCCTGAGCGCATGAACGAGCACTGGATGCCCATATACAACCTGTGCCAACCCTGCGCGGTTCAGTATAATTTTATCGGCTCGTACGAGAGGTTAGAGAGCGATGCGGCATACGTGTTGGAGCACATCGGTGCGCCACAACACGTGCAATTTCCTGAACGTCAGGCGTGGTATAAACCTGTTACGAAGGAAACGTTGCATTATTATCTATGTACTGTTCCTCAGAAGCTGCTTCGGGAACTTTTGCCAAAGTATATTCTAGACTTTTCTCTTTTTGGTTATCCTCTGCCCAACATCACCACCGAGTACTGTCGACACTAGCAGAGACTTGACCTAATAATAGTCTTTTGTACAAATGCATATCACAGCCGTTTCCTTTTATGCAATCTTTGAAGTTTCGGTATTTTGAATTACCTGATTGAATTTTCTTCTACATCAACAAGAGTTTGTACAGAATTGGGAATATATTTCACTCTGACCTCTGAACGGTGTGTTTGACAGCTATTTAAAAGATTAACCACTATTTAGCACTGGAACAGAGGCAAAGTTTCTAATAACTGAAATCTATTTTTATGGACACCATAACTAATAGTATTTGCGACATAGTTGAGGCAATTCAATTCAAGTTGTGCTGGGCACAAACAAACTTTTTTTTTTTTTTTTTAATAATGCATCAATAAGCACAAGAATTTTCATTATCAAGCATTACACTTTCAAATGTCATTTATGTAGCTGTTTTCCTTGGTGTATTCATTCTAGGATTTAAAGAAAGAAAAAAAAAAATACATTGGGGGCAAGCAACATGATTCAGGGATGGTAGATCAGCGTTGAACATGGGCATGTTTCTCTGTGTTAGAATATCCAAATGCCATCTGAAATTGTTCATGCACCTTCCCAAGGGCCAACATTAGAAACTGTTTCTGTTTGAAGCAGGAACAAATATCACTATAAATACACATTTTATATAGTTCACACTATCACTACTAAATACTCCTCAAACACATTAAGCCATATCTGGACAAAAAGAGTCCCATCTTTGAGACTGTCTCGACTTAAATCCCTTAAGTATGCAGTTTCACAACCAAAAAGGCTCTTTCCCTTTTGGTTGTGAATCTGCATTCTTAAGGGATTCTAGCCAGAGGAAATATGGTGAAGTCTATGGCTTAAGCTTATGGTTAAAATAATCTCCAGAGTCATGATAACTCTTAAAAATAATAATAAAAATTCTACAAACAAAGCCAAACCATGTACTGTACAGCATGACAAAACTGCTTACAAAAGCCATGATGAAGAATGAACATGATAGATGTTTAGAGGGGGAAAAAACAATAATGAGTGCTGATGTTTACTGGGAAAACTTATAGTGTAAATTAGCTGTTAGCTACCATTCATTAGTAATTTAACAATTTTGGGGGTGAAGTTTTTTGTTTGTTTGTTTTTTAAACGAAAGGTTTGGTTAGCAGTGGTCATTGCCTTCCTTTCCGTTCATGAATCTCCTTGTGTTAGGTAAACGTGCAGAAAAAGGAGCGCTGTATGAAACTAGGTACATTTTTATTCAAGTTAATAAGTTAATGATTCAAGTAAACACACAAAATGATTTATAATACAACACCAGTCATAAGTTTGGATTTTAAGTTTGTAACACTGGCAACCCTGAGGACTTTGGCCATATCCCATTTCATAGTCCATTAAAAGCTCTGCAAGCCATCTAAAACTAACATTTAATATAAAAATACTACAATTTACAGGAAATAAATGACTTACAAATTCATCTGCCAATCGTATTACAAAAGTAAGTAGAATAAAAAAAATTACATAAAACATAAATAGTAACTTACAAAAAAACAACAACACTGAGTTAAATTCCTTCAAGATATTTAAAAGAACAAAAACAAATAGAAAACGATGCATCTTTGGCTTTGGTGCCATGATCAGATTTGTCCCTGTAAAAGCAGGTCAGTGCATTTGTTTTCAAAAGAAATAATCTAGGATAAAACCAGAGGTTTTGGTTCTCAATAAAACACCAATCAGAATTCAAGCCACAATGGAGTGAAGTGCTTTAAGCAGATATAAGCAGATATAAAATGGCCTCTCCTACCAAATTCACAATAAGAGGGATGATGTATGAACAGCAAGTAACTCCCAGCGAGTAACTCCTTCTGATTCCCACTTTCCAAAGTTTTTTTTCTCTCTCTAGTCCTTCGGGACGTTCACATTTCTGAAAAGAAGCACAATTAAGTCTACGATGAGACACTTCAGTAAGATCTAAAATGTAAACCACAACCCCAGTGTCACATCCAATCTTCTGTTTGTATTATTGCTTTGTCATTAGTGTGATATGTTCATTTTTATTTTCCAAACCTTTTTATACCTCACCAGGCTCTGAATTGATTCTTGAGTTTACTTTTCCTCAGCAATTTACTTCAGCTAAAATGAAGGAAATGTCTAATTTAAGGTATAAAGTTAGTGAACTATTTAAAAAAAAAAAAAAGTGTGGTGCCCTGCGAAGGATTGGCATCCCATACAGGGTGTATTCCGACTTTGTGGCCAGCATTCCTGGAATTGACTGCAGACCACAACCCTGACCAGGAAAAACCGCTCACTGATGAAGATGATGATGAATGAGTTTGGTTAGTGCTAACTAGCTATTAGCAGATTTAAAGAGTCGTGACCTCAGTCGTATTCGATTTCCATATAGTTGTCATAAGTTAATCCTCACTACCAACAAGCTTGTTTGTTATTTTCTATTATTGTTGTTTTCACTTTCTAAGATGCTAAGTTTGAACTTTATTCAGACAGGCTTAATGGTATAGAAACAATAAGCTCTATCTCCAAACCAGAGCGCTATATATATATATATATATATATATATATATATATATATATATATATATATATATATATATATATATATATATATTCTTTCATAACCTCTGAACAGCTTTTGGATCAAGGCCAAGCCCACTTCCCAGCATATTCTTCCTGTTATATCAGTTATCACTCTTCCTGACCTATCTGTTACAACCAAACATTGTCTTAAAACTATTTTACTGTTGATATTGCCTTATGTTTTAGCTTGTGCACCTGCTACAGGATACGGTCTATGGTTTAGCAACATGAACAACACTAACTACTCACTTGTCACATATGTTTGCTCAAGCTGATTTGTTTATTTGCACTACAGCCTCTCAGATTATGAAAATTCATTTTCGTTCGAATAATAATGATGTGCATTTACACACAACAAAGTCGTGTGTGTAAAAGTAACCCGTGTAAATGCAACACTCGCTCACTTTTCTGGTGATTTTTCAATTAAGCGCTCCGGTGTGCGCAAGGCAGAAGGTTCAGGGGACGATGGGCGGGGACTGAGTGAGGTACTGAGAGGGGAGGAGCTACGCAGTGAAGTGAAAGACACACCCTGTCTTCGCATCTCCTGGACTGCCCTTTCCCTGAGAAAGATAGAGTGTGAGAGAGGGGTTGAAGAGTCTGACTGACAGTATGACGTAGTGAATTAAACACGTGAATTAGGTGGGACTGACTGTCTCACCGCTCAAAGCGCTCGGTTGTCAGTTGCCTCTTCAGCATGTCCACTTCTGTCTGGAGCTGAGACATTTTTCCACGCAGCTGGGAAACCTCTCTAGCGTGACTTGCCCTGTATGAACCAAACACACGATAAACTTCAACTTCCTTTTACACATAACACCTTCATTACTGCACGTACCGGATTAAGTTGTCCGTAGAAGAGACGGCACTGTTGACTGAACGTCATCGTTGTTTACCGTGCTGAGGTAGTAACCTACATGCAATCATTCATTTAGCCAATCATGTGGCAGGAATGCAATGTATAAAATCAGGCAGCCACAGTTCAAGAGCTTCTATGAACGCTCACATCAAACATCAGAAGGGGGAACAAATATGGTCTCTTTGACCGTGGCATGGTTGTTGGTGCCAGATACATTAGTTGGAGTATTTCAGAAACTGCTGATCCCCTGGGATTTTCACACACAGCAGTATCTAGAATTTACATAGTATGGCGTGGAAAACAGATATCCAGCAATAGTTCTGCAGGTGGAAACGACCTGAGGAGAATGGCCAGGTTGGTTTCAGTTGCCAGGAAGGACATAGTTAAAAATATAGTTTTATAGTGCTGTTAAAAAGTATTTGCCCCATCCCGATTTCTTTTGTTTTTGTGTATTTCATTCTAAATTGTTTCAGAAATGTAAAAAAAAAAAAAAAAATCTAACATAAAACAAACGCAACCTGAGTAAACACAAAATACAGTTTTTAAATGATTGATATTTATTGAAGAAAAATATTTATGTATAAAATACATATATGAAATACATCAGTCTGGGAAGGGTTACAAAGCTATTTCAAAGGCTCTGGGACTCCAAAGGACCACAGCGAAAGCCATTACGTCCAGATGGAAAAAACTCTGTGCAGTAGTGAACCTTCCCAGAAGTGGCCGACCTTCCAAAATTCCTCCAGGAGCACAGCAACTAATCATCCAGCAAGTCACAAAAGAGCCAAGGACAACATTAAAGGACCTACAGACCTCTCTTGCATCAATAAAGGTCACTGATCATGGCAAACATCTGTAGAAAGCATCTCTGGAGAGTGGTGAGGTGAAAACCACTGCTAACCCAGAAGAACATTAAGGCTCGTCTGAATTTTGCCAAAACACACCTTGATGATCCTCAAACCTTTTGGGAGAATGTTCTGTGGATTGATGAGTCGAAAGTGGAACTGTTTGGAAGACAGGAGTCCCGTTACATCTGGTGTAGACCAAACACTGAATTCTACAAAAATAACATCATACCTATGGTGAAGCATGGTGGTGGAAGAATGATGGTGTGGGGATGCTTTGTTGCTTCAGGACCCTCGCAGCTTGCAATAATAAACTCCAAATGCCGTAATTGAGGGAAACATGAATTCTCTACCAGACAATCATAAAGGAGAATGTCCGGTCTTCCAACTGGATTATGCAGCAAGACAATGATCCAAAGCATAGGAGTAAGTCCACCTCTGAATGACTCCAACAAAGAAAAATGAAAAATTCAGTTCATGCTTGAAAACCCTCCAGTGTGGCTGAACTAAAGCGGTTCTGCAAAGAAGAGTGGGCCAAAATTCCACCACAGCGATGTGAAAAACTGATCTTCAGTTATCGGAAGCGTCTGGTTGCAGTTATTGCTGCTAAAGGTGGCACAACCAGATTTTAAGTTTAAGGGGGAAAATAGTTTCTCACATGGGTGATAGGTGTTGGATAACTTTTTTGTTTTGCTTCAATAAAAAAAAATATATATACATATACATACATACATACATATATATATATATATTGTGTATTTACTCAGGTTGGTTTCGTTGTATTATGTTTGAAGATCTAAAACTATGTAGTCTGAGATATACACAAAAACAGAAGAAATCAGGACAACACTGTAACTAAAATAATGACTCTTTACAACTGTGGTGAGCAAAAAAGCATCTTAGCATGAGCAAAACATCAAACAGGCTACAACAGAAGACCACATTGGGTTCCACTCCTTGTCAGCCAAGAACTCCAAACTAAGGCTATGTTGGCCACAGACTCACCCAAACTGGACAGTTGAAGACTGGAAAAACCTTCAACAGTACCAAACCCTGTAGTATTAAGAAATTCTTTCATTTTTATGAGCATTGGATGAGGTGTGTTTTGGAGGAGAAGTGGACTGAGAGACATTCCCTTTCTGACCCTTACGTTTTGCTGTTTGCGAGAGCCAGTCGATCTTTGAGCACTTTCATCTCCGACTCCCTCTCACTTGCACTGAGGTGGTTCTGAAACTCTTTCTGTCGGTTGGTGGACAGCAGTGTCTCCAGGTTACGAACAGTCACCTTCTCGCTCGCCAGCTGTTTCTTCACGAGCTCCATCTCTGAACGTACATCCTCCAGCTCACCAGTCACCTGAATGTACACAGCATGGACAACATTTAGTAACTTCTTCAGAGAGCTCCTGCTTGTATGAGGAGGTGGGATGGTTTGCTATTAACCGAACGTATATGTGAATGCTCAGAATGTGTATACACTGCGTAAAGCTCACCCGCTCCAGCTCCATGCTCTTGGCAGTGAGTTGACGTGTGGTCAGCTCTTTGCTAGAGTCTAGTTTAACACAGAGCTCTCGTACAGAGGCTAGATCAGCTAGCACCGATGCCTTCTCAGCCCGTGCTGACCGCAGCTCCTCCTCCAGCCGTGACGTCGCCCGCATCAGAGAGGATGCCTGAGCCTCATACGCCTGCAGTGCACTCATGTGCTACACACACAAACAAGGAGAGAGCAGCAAGGAGCAGACAAGTGAAGATCATATTTAAGAACACATACAAAGGATTACATGGCCAAGTCCAAAAGATTCACTCCTCTACCAAAAAGGGCTGTTTGTAAAATAAACAAAATTTATATTTGTCAAGCACATTTTGAGTTCATTAATGTAAAAGGAAATCTATCAATGTATACCTAACATTAGACAAATAGGTATCTAACATCTTGATGTTAACATGAGGCGGTGGGGATTAAATACGCCTATAATGAAGTGTCAAATCTAGGACAATAAAAAAGAATTTTAATTATAATGAGTAAGTAATTTATAAGTTTAAAAAATAAAAATGTTTTTTTTTTCCATGCCTGAGCTCATCCACTGAGCACCAGATCAACTGTGAAAAGGATATAGCAGCTTTTTTTTTTTTTTTTTTTTTAACTGTTTACTGTACATTACTGCAATGTTACCTAAAGATCTACCATCCTGTTATATTTTCGTGATTGCCAGGAAAACAGATTGTTTAGATATCCATCCATCCATTTTCAGTACCGCTTATCCTACACAGGGTCACGGGGAGCCTGGAGCCTATCTCAGGGGTCTCGGGGAACAAGGTGGGGTGCCAACCATGCCCCCTATTATTTAGATGGATTTTGCTATAATACAAGAGTTTCTAAAATGTCTTTAAACAAAAAAAAACTGATTTGTCTCAGTTGTAAATAATGTATTAGTAAAATGGATTAATTTTTAAATAAAAAGGTTCAATACACATCGACCTGGTAGTACCGTCAGTTGTTCGTACGTATTGTATGTGAAGATAAATCAGAAGTCTGAAATCAGATTTCCTAAACTTAATAAATTAATTAATCTTTTTTGTTGTTGTTTTTTTAATCCTCATTGCATTTCTTCCAAGACTGCTGCACAGGCATCTTTCTTTATTTCGAGTCTATCCAGAATCTCATTAGAATTTTATTCCATGACATGAATACTGAAATATGCAAATGTTCACTCTACCTCCTGTATCTCTCTGTCCTGCAGGGAGACTTTCTCTCGGAGGTGTCTGCGCTCCGTGTCAGAAGAGAGAAGCTCCAGTTTGATAGAGTTGTTGAGTCCCTCAGCCTGCTGCAGTTTTACCTCGCGCTCCTCGGCGTCCATGTGTGCCGAGCGGAAACGCTCCAACGTCTCCCTGTTCTCCTGTTCCTGTTGAATAACCGGCATATCATCAGCTGTTGTACTTTTACGATAAAGGTGCTTATTAGCGATATGTACGAATGACAAAATACACTTCATTCGTACAAATAGCTTCAACTGGAAGATGCCATGGTCACCTGAGGGACAGCAATACTAAAATCATGAAGCAGGCATTTTTTTCAGTACACAGATCTCCTGAGAAATTCATACTTCACAGAGAAGCACATGAACAACACATCACCTTAGCCGCCATCATCTTCTCGATCTTGGCCACTTCAGAAATATAGGAGTGGACTCTCATCTTTAGCTCGTCTCTCTCTCTCAGTGCCTCTTCCATTTCTCTGTGCACTGCCTTCACACAAAAGCACATGACACATGTATGTATCTTAGTGATCATGGAGCTGTACTGTTAACATTTTCCATCCTGCCCTGCAGTGTCTGTGTATATATACCTGGTTTTCTCTGGTCATGGTGGCCAGGTCGTCCTGTAGTCGGCGGTTCTCTCTCAGTGCGATCTCTCTGTCTCGGCTGACTGAAGAGAGCTCCTCCTGCGACTGATCTAGCTGTCTGCGCAGACTAGCTATCTCCCGCTCACGGCTGCTCAGCACTCCCTTCAATTGTCTACAAAATACACAACACCAGTGCTGCGACTAACGATTATTTTCATAATTGATTAATCGGCTGATTATTATTTTTTTTCCTCCAATTAATCATATGGGAAAAACCCCCAAACTTTCAATGTCATTTTTTCATTTATTTAAAATAAAATCCACAAACTGAGTGTTACAAATATAAACTTCAAATGAAAACTTTACATTTACATTAACACAACCATGTGTCCAGTTTATATATACATATATATATATATATAGTTCATGTTACAGCCAGAACTACTAAAGATGCTTCTGACCAATCAGATTCGAGAATGCAACCATGCTGTGGGGTACATAAAAGCATAGAAATGCACTCACTCTAATGAGTTCTCCATTTCTGTTATGGTGAGACGAACTTCTGTCAGCATCTTCTCCTGCAGAATAACAGAAGCTCATGACTACAGTCGACATCACAAGTAATAACCGCCAGCTTACAAGAGCAAAACTTTATAACAATAGAAATATATTTTCTTGCTTTTAATACTGTCTATACGTTTAAGGGGAGCAAAATAAATGTCACGGAAGCTACAATTTGTTGCTTCAGTGCTACTAAGGTACCTTCTTGTGTAGTTGGTCCTGAAGCAGGACCAGGCTCTCTGCCTTCTGGTCCATTGCCTCCTGAAGAATGTCCTTCTCTCGATCCAGAGATGCTATGGCAGTCTGCAGTGATGCCACCTCATCTTTCTGAGAAGACCCATTCCTAGTCAGCTCAGCTAGAAACACACGCAACCACTGACTTTAGACGTGCTTATTATAATCACTTGTAGAAATGGAAACATAATAGTTGATTTGAGCACATTTGTCAGCATATCAAAGAGAACGATAGAGGAAGTGGTGAGCATGTTGGTGTGATGAATGAGAGAGAGAGACCTACCGATTCTCTCCTCTAACGTGTCCATTTGTTGGTGAGCCGCCTGTAGTTCGCTAGCCTTTACAGACAATCTGTGCTGAACATCAGCGAGAGACTTCTCCATCTGCTCCTGCAGCAGCCTACAAACACACATTTTAGTTTTCTTAGACCAGTGGATGCAAGCAGCATCTGGAATCCAAGAGATTCTGCGTTATCAAAAAAAAACAACAAAAAAAAACCAGATACATATACAATCTGCTGTACCTCAGAGCGCTGCTCTCAGCCCTGTGTTGGGCCATCTCTTCTGCGTTCTGAAGCAATGCTGCTGAGCGGGCCTTCAGCTCCCCTTCGAAAGCTACACGACTCTCCTTTAAAACAGTCACCTGAGTGCGCAGATCTGCCCGCTCTCTCTCCAGCTACACACAATTCAAGTCAACTCCAGTTTGAATTAATAATTAATAAAGGATTGGTGACACGGGCCATTTCTTCCAGTGAGTGGAAATAATATACAGTGGTGCATGAAAATTTGTGAATTTTCTGTATTTCTGCATAAATATGACCTAAAACATCATCAGATTTTCACACAAGTCCTATAAATAGATAAAGAGAAACCAATTAAACAAATATTATACTTTGGTCATTTATTTATTGAGGAAAATTATCCAATATTACACATCAGTGAGAGGCAAAAGTATGTAAACCTTTGCTTTCAGTATCTGGTGTGACCCCCTTGTGCAGCAATAACTGCAACTAAACGTTTGCGGTAACTGTTGATCAGTCCTGCACATCAGCTTGGAGGAATTTTAGGCCTTTCCTCAGTACAGAACAACTTCAACTCTGGGATGTTGGTGGGTTTCCTTACATGAACTGCTTACTTCAGGTCCTTCCACAACATTTCTTTTGGATTAAGGTCAGGACTTTCCAAAACATTAAGTTTAATCTTCTCTAATCATTCTGTGGTAGAACGACTTGTGTGCTTAGGGTCGGTGTCTTGCTGCATGACCCACTTTCTCTTAAGATTCAGTGCATGGACAGATTTCCTGACATTTTCCTTTAGAAAGGACTGGTATAATTCATAATTCATTGTTCTATCAATTACGGCAAGTCGTCCTGGACCAGATGCAGCATAACAGGCCCAAACCAAAATACTACCACCACCATGTTTCACAGATTGGATAAGGATCTTGTGCTGGAATGCAGTGTTTTCCTTTCTCCAAACATAAAACTTCTCATTTAAACCAAAAAAGTTCTATTTTGGTCTCATCCATCCACAAAACATTTTTCCAATAGACTTCTGGCTTGTCCATGTGATCTTTAGCAAACTGCAGAAGGGCAGAAATGTTCTTTTTAGAGCACAATGGCTTTCACCTTGCAACCCTGCCATGCACACCACTGTTATTCAGTGTTCTCCTGATGGTGGACTCGTGAACATTAACATTAGCTTAATACGTGAGAGAGGCCTTTAGTTGCTTAGACATTACCCTAGGTTCCTTTGTGACCTCACGGACTATTACACGTCTTGCTCTTGGAGTGATCTTTGCTGGTAGATCACTCCTGGGGAGGGTAACAATATTCTTAAATTTACGCCATTTGTACACAATGTGTCGGACTGTGGATTGGTGGAGTCCAAATGCTTTAGAGATGGTTTTGTAACCTTCTCCAGCCTGATGAGCATCAACAACTCTTTTTCTGAGTTCCTCAGAAATCTCCTTTGTTAATGTAATGACACATTTCCACAAATAATATGTTGTAAAGAGCAGACTTTGACAGATTCATGTTCTTTAAATAAAACAGGGTGCTCACTCACACCTGATTGTCATCCCATTGATTGAAAACACCCGAGTCTAATTTCACCTTCAAATTAACTGCTAATCCTAGAGATTCAAATACATGTAATACTGGATTACTTTCCTCAATAAATAAATGACTTCAATAAATAAAATGATATTTTTGTCTCGTTTGTTTAACTGGGTTCTCTTTGTCTACTTTTGGGACTTGTGTGAAACTCTGATGTTGTTTTAAGTCATATTTATGCAGATATCTAGAAAATTCTACACATTTTCAAGCACCACTGTACAATGAGAAACAATAATTGAAACTTTGCGCTATAATTTTAAGCAGCATAATGTCTTCTGCAAAACACCGCTTTCAAAATTATTGGTACATCTACAATTGGTGCAACCTTCCCTGGAAAGAATAACAGCACTGAGCATCTTCCTGTAATGTCTAATCAGGTTGGAGAACATTTTAAGGGCTTTCATACTGTTCATTTTGTGCATGTGGAATGCCCTCTTCAATTCAGACCAGATGTCTTGAACAGGGTTCAATCTAAAGACAGAGATTTTCAAGTAATTCCAAGACGCCACAAAAGCCTATATGCTTGTTTTTTTTGTTTGTTTTTTTTAAACCTATGGTGATGGATGACAAAGAAAACTATACATGTGAACTGCGTCATATGGAGTTTAGAACAGAGTTTTTGTTTATCCAAAATAATTTTAGGGATGCCAGTAACTGACACTCTGTGAAGAAAAAAGTATTGAATAAACATACCTCATAGTATTTTTATTCAATACTTTTTTCTTCAAAGAGTTCAAATAATTCTGGACTTGTCCATACAGTTTTAAACAGTATAATGTACACATACATTAACAGCAATATAGGAATCTGACTTCATGACATCTCCGACCCTTAGTTTATACCCTTATACTACACACAATTGCATACCATCGATAATAATATGATAAAATATAAATCTTCACCTCAGTCACATCACACACAGCAGAAATACCTCGGCAAGTATACTAACATCTCGTACCATCAGTATAATCAATAATCATTAATAGAGTAAATGGAGACTTGTACCATCTGAACAGTGTTCTCCAGCTCCATTATTCTTATCTCCTCCTGCTCCCTGTCTGTCAGAGCTGAAGTCTGAGCCACCTGCACGTCACACACACACACACACACACGTCAACTGGAACAATGAGAAATGTTCCACTTACAACTAAAATCTAAGAAAGATACACTTACCAGTAACACGTCATCACATCATATATCTACTCCAGAATTTTCAACCTAGTCTTTATCTACTGTATCTGCAGTGTATATGCAATTAAAATAGGTGACAATTTTACCAGTACTGGGAAAAGGACAAAAATCTGGTTACTGTAATCTCAAATCACTTGTTATGTATGTTTATGCAGATTTCCAACACGGGATCAGTACAATGAAAGACAGTAGGTCTACAGTAGGCCTTATTTCTCTTTGTGGCATCAATGAGTGATCAGTTTCACACAACAATGTTATGTGGTATTACATAACCACATATGTGTCTGTATCTTAAAAGGCAAGGATATAAAGTGTCATTTTCGAATCACGTTAATTAAAAATGTATAAATTAATGACATTTGTGTGCACACAAACGTGTTATCACTGCCCCAACAACTGCCAATAGATTTCTTTTACGCTTTACACTTAAAGACATTAGAGCAAATGGCTTGTCCTCTTTTTCTAAATGCAAAGAAATGCACTGAAAATGATTGGCAATAAATCAGACGTTACAAATGCAGTAAATGGAGATTAGGTTGAATAGTCATAGCGTATTCCCTTATGACGTTTGTATGGTTCGGCAGGAACAGACAAAACTACTCTCACTTATATTTGCACTGAGGTCTACCACAAACATCATAACTGGTCTCGCCAAACCACCCACACGAACCTTGAGTCTCTCGCGGAGAGCGTCTCTTTCTGCTGAGACTCTATGGAGTTCAGTGTCTGCCTGCTCTCTCTCCTCTCTCACTCTCTGCGGCAGCTCAGGAGAAAATGCTAACTTGCTACGAACACGCTGCAGCTCCTCCTGGGCCTAGTGCGCAAACACACACACACACACACACACACACATACCATACAATAAAGATCTATTACATAAAGTTTCCCTCCTGTATTTATTTCAAATATTTATATAGCATTATTTAACATAATTTGCCAAGCCATGTCCTTTATATACTTTTATATATTTTAAAACCATGTAGATATGAAATGTGCTAAAATTCTGTGTTTGTCACCTGTTGATATTGAGTGCGGAGTTGGTCTCTTTCACTGGTGAGCAGTTTGACTTTAATCTGGATGTCCTCCATGTGTTTCTCAAAGTCCAGCAGCATGGCTTTCAGCTCATCTCTCTCTCTTAGCGCACGTGACAGCTCGGTGTCTGCACTCTCTCCCTGCACACAGACAGCCAGCAGAATAGAAGAAACATGGTACAATAGTAGACTGTACCCAAAGCGACTGTTCTGTTAATGTTCTGCAGCGTTGTTTATTTGTGTTCGTGTGTGTACAGGATATCTTACTCTTCCAGGCCAGCTCCCACGCCCTCTGGGACTCCTGCTCTTGGAGGGACTGACACTGTCTGCCCCACCCCTTGTCTTTCGGTATTTCTCCGCCTCATGTCTGTAGTGGTCCCTTTCTTCTTCCAAACTCTTTACAAAAGCGTCCAACCGAGACGGAGAGCGCTCTTTGCCACAAGTGCCATGCAGAGCACGCATGCGCTCCAGTTCTAAAATCATTTCTTTATCTAAAAACAAATTCACAGACCTACAATGTGAGTAATGCTACAGCAGAGCAGATATTGCATACTGTGTGTTTATCCATCTTCTCTTGCAAATATACGTAATTTTCAATATCTTCCTCAAATCAAGTCGACAATTCATCTTGCTCTTTTTGCGCATCTTTAAAATTATGGAGCAGTTCTGCATCTCACCAGCTTGTGTCATTCTCTCTACTTTGTCCTGCAGTCTCTTCTTTTCCTCCTCCAGGAAATTCATCAGTCCCTCCATCTTCACGTTTCGCTCCTGCACTTCTGATAGCTGATCCTTCAGACGGTCCTTCTCATAGTTGCTTTCGGCTAAGCTCTGAAGCAAAGGCAAGTAAGTATCTACAGAGAATCCTTAAATAGCCAACAAAAGAAGAATCCTAAACAAAATAATTGACTCTTTAATGTGTTGCTCTGATTTTGCATTAGAAAGCCTTCCCAGAAGAGTGGAGGTTATTATAACAGCAAAAAGAGGGACTCAATCTGGAATGGGATGTTCAACAAGCACTTAAGAGTTTAATAGTCAGGTGTACACATATTTTTGGCCATATACTGTACGTGATATCTACATTTAGCTGACGCTTTAAGTCTAAGTGACTTACACTGAGATAAAATTGAGCAGTTTAAGCAGGTTTCCCTAAGAGTGGCATCTTTCTGGTGCCAGGATGTTGATCTCATGACCTTCCAATCAATAGCCCAGAGCCTTAACCCCTGAGCTATCTTTGCCCTAACTCTTACGGAGATCTGTGATGCTAGCCATCCATCCTGCGACAGATGGATAATTTAACAGCCCATTTCACATGACAATGTTGTGGGAAGCATAGATTCAGGAGCCTGTAATACGCACCTGTCTTACTTTAGAAATGACCTCTTCCAGTTCTTCAGTTTGTCTGTGCAGCCGTTGAATCTCTTTCTGCAAACGGAGTCATAGGCATCATGAACAGAGCAGCAGCACGTTCAACAACACTGTGTGCAGCTTCTCTTTACCAGCATAACAGCACTGAGGCTTCCCCTATGATCCCGAAGAGATCTAAGATTATCGAGAGGCTCTCTTGTGGACTCTTCTCTTCAGCTCACCCCAATTTTTTTTCAGTGTTTTAGGTCAGGGGGCTGGGGAAGCCATGTAAAAAACTTGATTCAGAGATCGACCGATAATTGGTTTTACTGTTTCCCCGATATTTAAGATATATGTATCCCCAATATTTTTCCATAATCGGTTATTGGTTTTGTAATATCGGATACACCGATAAATGGCACCATCTTGTGGGCATTTTGAGAATTGCATGCAGGACCGACTTTGAGTGGAGGCGAGTCAACAACTGTGTGTACAGGTAACATATACTTGCTTTGCTTTAATTAATAAACTTAATTTAACACAACAGTCATTAATGCACAAATTAGATGTGCTCCATTAATGCTTGATATGTAGCTTGGTGCTAATAGAGACAAACTGTCAATCGATCTCTAATTCTGTGGTCATTAAACCATTTTTTTGTGTGAATGTGGAGGTATGTTTTACATTATTGTTCTGCTGGACATTCCACATCCTAGTTACACCTTCTTAAATTTGTGCCTTTAGGACCTCCCTCTTCACTGTGTGTGGAGGCTAAACACACTAGTGTTTCTTTCCAGGCAGGTTCATTACAGCTCTGGTTGTTTCTTCTTAATCCGTAAACATCTTAATTATTGCCCTAATATTGGATTTGGGCAGTTTAAAAAAAAAATTTTTTTTCAATTAAAATTTTTTTTTTTTTTTTTATAGCTGTTTGTCTCATTTGATCTGTGTATTCTCTAATCGTCCCCATGCTGCTAAATAGCTATAGGAATTTAGCATTTCATTCACATTCTAATTATATTCCAGTGAAACAGGAAGTCACGGATGATCACTTAAGAGCTTCTAAACATTTAACTGAAAATAAATAAATAAATAAATAAATAAATATAAAATTGGAAACATGCATCAGTTACATCTTTTCATTTGAATTTCTAAAAGTGCAAATAACTGCACTGTGGGATTTTTGTTTTTTGCTAGTATAAATTTACTTCAATTAAAAGTTACATATCTCGTATATTTTAAGTGCGAGATGAATCTAATAAACCACAATTGATTTTTTTCAGAACTCCCTGTAAATAAATTCCAGTTACATCATAGAGCTATGTTCCTTACCCTGGCCTCCTGCAGCTCCATGTCAGCCGTTTCCAACACTATCTCTTTGTCTCTCTCTAACTGCTGTGCGAGCTGGTCTATCTGGGTGAGTTCACTGCACAGCTCCTGGTTCCTGGCACTCAGGTCGGCCACCTCACTGGAAACAGTCTTCTTCTTCTCTTGTAGTAACTCCACCTTCTGCTCCAGAGCCCTGTTTGTCTCCTGCAGGTACTCAATCTTAGAGAGAGACAGAGAGATAGAGTGAGAGAGGTTGATTTCCTTAGATAAGCAAGACTGGACAATGAAATAATGCTCTTAATGATGACACCTTATGAAACTGAGTACCATGTTAGAATTTTTTTTTTTTTTGCTATACTGCTTAAACATATGCTGATAAAGTATGACAGGTGCTTTATCTGGTTAAATCCAAGTCCTTAGGGCACTGTAGAAGAAAGTGAAACCAAAACATAGTGCTCTCAGTGGAGCAGTTCACAGGTTATTTTAGCAGGTAGGGGTGTCGTTTAGTTGGGTCTGCACAGGGAGGAACTGGGAGGGGTAATGACTAACGTGGCACACCTGAGCCCTGTTGCTGCACACAGGAGAACATTTCCTCTATTCCTCGGTCTCTGAGCACTGACAGGTGTGTGTGTGTGTGTGTGTGAGAGATTGTGCGCATGCGTGCTAGGGCTGTACCACACTGTATCGTCCATGATATACCGGTACAATTCCTCCCCATGATAATTCATCATCCTGCAATATTGACGATATCGTTGCTGACGTGTTTACGCGCTGCAGTGTGGGCATCTCACACGTGGAACGAGAATAAGCATGGTGGAAGACAGAGTTCCAAGACTAGACGAGGAAGAAGAATTAATCCCCAAAAAGGAGCTTCCTCAGTTATATGGAAGTGGTTCGGGTACAGAATTTCCATTTGTTTTTCCTGGGCTTAGATTATGAATCCTGCGCGTATTGGTGTTTACAGTTTTATTGGAATTTTACTTTGTGAACAAAATTCATATTCTATTTTTTCTACTTAATTGGTATAGTTTAATATTTGAGGATGGTCAGGATTAAGTTTGACTTTTTTGGATTGATGTTTGTGTTTGCACTCCTCTCAAGACTGTACGCTGATGTGACTCATGGCCAGAAAGATTTTTTAATATCATCATTTATATTGTTACCGTAACCCCCCCCCCCAAAAAAAAAAAAAAAAAACAGGGAATATCATGATATATTTTTAAATATATATCGCCCATTCCTAGTGCCTGCATACGTGAGCAGAGCAAAGGCACAACTACTGTTACTACCTTACCAAGGGCATGAGCCCAAATAAAGAACTTATCTGCTGTAATCTGCTGTGTTTAAGAAGCATGCTGTTAAGATTGCTACAGTTACAGTTTCCTATAAATGTGAACAAATCATGCTTAATATAATTCATATAACAGGAACACAGCATTAATTCAATATCAGAATAATAGATGCACTGACAAGAACAATGGTACTAGCTTAGGCTCCATTCTACTATCATACTAATTTCACATATTATTTAGTAGGATAATAATTTGAGGCTTTTTATTCTGATACATTAATTTAGTACGGTACTATTTCAGCGCACCATTTAATAGGGTAGCAGGCAGCCGCATATAATAGCATACCGTTTTGGCATACATGATCTTACAGTACTACGAGATATCTGATGAGATACTGTGTTTTGTTTTTAATTCCTTTGAACAAAAAATGGCAAATTAGGATATCATGCAAGCTAATACAAGTTAATAAGACCTTGCATTTCTTTCTGCGTACAGTACACAAGCAATTAGTCACCTGTAAGTTTAAGTGAGCAATGAGCTTTTCGTTACTGATGTTCTGAGCCTGCAGAGAGATGACATCGTACGGCCGTCCTCCATCTAGAGCCCGATTCAGGCGCTCGATCTCTTTATCTCGTTCCTCCACCTATACGAATAGCCAAACGCAACATTTCGATTTCAAACTTGCTTGGCTTTTATGGTAGTGTGGTTAGCAATTTCAGGTGTTATCATTTCTTCAGTCTCAGTTCTCATAAATATCTCACGTACCTGTGCGTTGAGGTGCTTGATTCCTCCCTGGGCTCTTTCTAGATCCAACTTCAGTGCTGTCACTTCCTGCTGCAGCTCCTGAATCCTAAAATGAACAGCAAACCTTGCTCACACAAATCATTTGAAAGCAAAAAATAATAATAAACAACTCTCTCGTACCTGTTGTCAGCCACCTGAAGGAGATCAGCAATGTACGGGTCATCAGGCTGTGCCACAACTGGAGAAGTGAGACCACGGGAGGTGGGGAGGAGCTCGTCTATCTGCATCCGCTGACGTCTGAAAGGAATTGGCCTCTTTTTCCCTCCTGTTCAGTCAAAATAAACCACACATTGGTAACATGATCTTATAACTGAGCAGTGGAAACAGAGAGGGTAAGGTTCTAACTATTGTCAGTTAGCAATTTTTGCTAAAAAAGTCTTGAAATAACAGTTAACAGGTCTGTAATTTGATTATGTCATGATTTTCCAGTGTAGACAGCAGACAACACAATAGTATACCGAAATCCGTTTTACACCAGGTTCTGTGGGCACGCTGCTCGAGCATCAACGCGACTCCACTGCCGATATGCAAAGTCTGGTGTGAAATGGGTTTTATGTTATAAATATCGGGAAATGCGTGCCACAAACGTGCATGGTAACATTACACACATTACAGATCCGCTGGAGCGTTTAGGAACGTTTATAGCATTAAATTTAAAGATCATGTACAGTTGTGTGAAAAAGTAAGTACACCCCATGAAATATCTATTTTATTTTGACATTTGTGGACACATCAGTATTTGATCTTCAGTAAAATCGAATGTATAGATACACATTATGTAATAGCTCAAAAAAAATGATGTAATGATTATACAACCATTTACAGGTGCATCTCAAAAAAATTTTAATATCATGGAAAAAAAATTTTTTTTCCCCCTGTAATTTAATTCAAAAAGTCAAATTCATATATTCTAGATTCATTACACATAACGTGAAATATTTCAAGCCTTTTTTTTTGTTTTAATGTCAATGATTATGGCTTACAGCTCATGGCAATCAAAAATCCAGTATCTCAAAATATTACAATAAAGAATTTATAATAGAGAAATGTCGCCCTGAGAAGAGCTCTAATCAGCAAATAAACTCAAAACGCCTGCAAAGGTTTCCTGAGCCTTTAATTTCTCAGTCTGGTTCAGTACACACAACCACAATGTATCCACAATGTATCTATCTATCTGTGGCATAATTACAGATGGCCTGTGGGGTTGTTTCTACAAATATTTAAAATAGTATATAGTGATATATTTGTTAAATTGACATTTTTAGGACAATTAAATTTAATAAAAGCCACAGACTTACTTTTTTTTTTTTTTAATTAATCTATATGCCTAGATGTGCGCATTAACATCTCTCTCAGTAACATAGCTTGGCTTGCTCATTCTGGAGTGATCCATGTTCACCGTGTTGTTATTATCGCAAACGTGCCAAAACCGATGGGATAAATAAACAAAAGACAATTCAGAGTGATCATCAAATGCAGGGTAATAGTAGCAATAAAACGTGTGATCATTTTACTGTTCACGCCAGGCTACAAAAACCTCTAAATTCTGAAACTTCTATATTCTCACTGATCCGTGAGGATTATGCCTGAGGGTCCACATCTGAAAAAAAGGTTGCGGACCACTGCTCTAATGGATGATGCGTATCAGATGACAGCGTACTACAACTCCAACTTCTTGTGGTTTACTAAACTGTTTTATCATTTATGTTTATGGCAACAAACACAAGTCAGCTTGGAAGATTTGCTGGTTGAAACAGATAAGGTGTTTCATCGTACCTGGTGTCTGCACTACAGCCTGCATGTTCTTCTCTTGGAGCTGCTGAATGCGTTCGCTTTTGGCTTTGCTGTCCTTCTCCAGGGCGCGGACCTTATGCACATACTGATTGTTGAGGAACTTTAGATCTGAGGTCTCGTGGTCCAGTTTCCTGATGAAAGCCTTTAGCTCTAGTCATGTTTAAAAAAAAAAAAAAAAAAAAAAAAATTGGTATCAGGCGGATTTCATAAATATGCAGTATAATAAAGAACCTGGAAAATCCTGGATGTAATATATGATGTATGTGATGTGGTGCTGGGAGTCTGCTAACCTCTAGTAGTTCGATCTTTATCCTCCTTCAATTTGAGAAGCCCCAAGTGCAGTTCGTTGTTCTCTCGGACAAGCCGGGCATTTTCCGTCTTATACGGCTCCAGCAGAGCGTCCAGATTCCGACTCTCCTTTTCGGTCTTCCCAGCTGAGAGCTTAGCATTACGAAGACTTTCAGTGGTGTGGACTAAATCACTGGCAAAGAAAACTCCACAAGATTAAAACTAAATGTACAAACTAAAAATCAAGACAATCACTCGATCAGGTGCTAGAAATGATCATGAGAACTTAACTCACCTAAAAAGCTTTTCAACCAGAGGCAGTGACTCGATGCCTAATGGCTGCCTGTAGCCCAGCTGGTCCAGACGCTTTCTGAGATTAAGAAATTTCCGCTCTGCATTGGTACTCATGGCTACACACTGAGCAATCTTCTGTGGATGTAGATTCGTTTTATTGGTAGTGACGGTGAATCTTTAAAAACATTATAAAGCTAGCTCATAGCTATAATAAAGCAAGCAAATAGATTGTAAGCGTCGACACTCCTGACGTTTCCTTTTAAGAACCGGTAATTGGAAATAAATATAAAGGGGGGTTATTTTGCCAATCTGCTGATAAACTGCAATCAGGCAAAATGTGATGAGCGATAAATGCTGGGTTTCAAATTTTGATCAAACTAAACCTGTTAAAAACATCTCAAATCCAGCCAAATAATTACAGCAGAGTAGGGCTGGGGGATATAACAAAAATATCATATCACAATACTTGAGGACATTTCTACGATACACCATGCGTATAATGATACATAATTTCGCTAACAAACTGTCTGCAAACGTAGTAATATAAAAGAAATGGTTCAACTGAGTTTGACGGTACTTTTCATGATGACGTCACGTGACATGTCTCGGCCCAAATCTGCAGAAAATCTGGGTTATATTTGGAAAAATTGCGAGATCCTACAAATATTGCGCTGTTTACTTGATTTTGCGTTCATTTCTGCAATCACAAAATACTCTAAAATTCTGGAGGGACTGCTTGTAAATGGATAATTCTTTTAGTTTTAGTTAATTCTTTCAGTTTTAGCAGTGATGTTTTTCTGTAAGTATATTAAGGAATAAATGTAGAGGTAAGCATGTAGTGGGGCATCTTTCGTTGCAATTAGAATGAAATTTTTAAATGTGAATTTCTCCCTTTCTGGGTTTGGCAGTAACTTTAAAATGTTAGAACATTACATCTGGTTGAGAAACATGTAAAAGAGAAACATATTTCAGGGTTATGTTTTGTTTGTTTTTTAAATATTGATTTCAAAACGATGTACACTATATGGCCAAAACTTTGTGGACACCTGACCATCACACCCATATGTTCATGTTGAACATCCCATTCCAAATTTATTCCCACTTTACTGTTATATTAAGCTCCACTCTTCTGGGAAGACTTTCCACTAGATTTTGGAGCGTCGTTGTGTGGCTTAGTGTTCATTCAGATACAGGAGCATTAGAGAGGACAGGAACTGATGTTGGATGAGGAGACTCCAGTTCCAGTTCATCCCAAAGGTGTTCAATGGGGTTGAGATCAGGACTCCCAAGTTCTTTCACTCCAACCTTAACACACCATGTCTTCATGGAGCTGGCTTTGTGCACAGGATCATCGTGATGCTGGAACAGGTTTGAGCCTCTTAGTTCCAGTGAAGGGAAACTGTAACGCTACAACATACAGAGACATCCTAAACAACTTTGTGTCAACAGTTTTGGGGTAAAAACACATATGGGTGTGATGGTCAGCTGTCCACAAACTTGTGGCCATCATGTACGTAGAAGAAAATGTCAAAATTTGCCCAAAACATTCTCCCTTGAGTTTTCCATCTAGAATCTTCCTCCAGTTTAGCAGTCTATTTACTAATGAAATGGCAATTCAGTGATTTTTTTCTGATATCCACATTTACTTAATTCTCTCTGGAATAGAAATCACAGACATTTCTTCTTTATTTTATGTACACACGTACCGTGATACCATCTACACTGTTTTCAGTGTAACCGAAGCGAGCAGGGAATGTTCCCAACCTAAACATGAATCATACAGAGCTTAAACACTTACCCTGCTTAGTTTTCGATGTGTTTGTATTAGCCAGCTGTCAGCTAGGTGACTAGTTAGTGAAGTAGCAGCTTAACGTACACATTAGCACTTAGCTTAGACTAGCTAGCTGTGTTTACAGAGCACTCACGAAAAGAACGCCATTTTCTGTTAACATATGAAACGGATAATATATGATAACATGGGTTCTCTTATTTATTTGTTGTTGTTTTTTAAAGCACGCCTTATTGTATTACAGTTCTGAATTTTTTTCATTATTATATTTTTTTTGTTGTCTTTGTAGCTAGCTACTCTGCAGCTGGTTTCCTCTTCAAGCTGTATATCTTCCGGCGGTGGTTAAAGCTGTTTTGAAAATGGCGCCCAACACAAAACAGGATTGCCATAGAAACGAGGTAGCCATGGTGAAATAGCACCACCACGCGGCTAAGCAAATAAACAAAAGACGCGAAGCTTAGGCAGCGTCTTAAAACCAGAACCACTATCGTATTTTTTTAGAAGAAGAAAAAAGATACACTATATAGTCAAAGGTATGTCAAGAGTATCAAAATTATGTGGACGACTGGCCTTCAGTAAAGCAGTACATATCACATATTATTACTATACTAGCATACTGCACCTGTTTAAGGTGTAGACTACACCTGTTTAAGTTACACCTGTGTAACTCATTGTGACATACTAAGTATGGCTAAGTAGGGTAGTATGCTGGCATACCTAGAGGTGTAGTCTACCACATACTATTACTAGAGTAATATACTAGCATATTACATCTGCTAGAGGTGTAGCTACATTAACAAGATGTACTATTAGTAGGGTAGTATCCTGGGGCACCTCTAGAGGTTTAACCTATTATTACATACTATTAGTAAAGTACTATACTAGCATACTACACCTGCTGAAGGTGTAACTCATTGTGACATACTATAGGCTAAGAAGGGTAGTATGTTGGCATACCTAGAGGTGTAGTCTATCAAATAATATTAATATAGTATACTAGAATACTACACCTACCAGAGGTGTAAATAAACTAAAGGGTAGTGTCTTGGTGTACCATACTAGCATACTGCACCTGCTAGAGGTGTGGGCTAGTATGATATACTATTAGCAGGATAGTATAATGGCATACCTAGAGGTGTAGTCTACCACATACTATTACTAGAGTAATATACTAGCATATTACATATGCTAGAGGTGTAGCTACATTAACAAGATGTACTATTAGTAGGGTAGTATCCCGGAGCACCTCTAGAGGTGTAACCTACTATTACGTACTATTAGTAATGTACTATACTAGCATACTACACCCACTGAAGGTGTAACTCAGTGTGATATACTTTTAGTAATGTAGTATGATGGCATACCTAGAAGTATAGTCTATCACAAACTATTAATATAGTACTATACTAGCATACTATACCCGCTAGAGGTGTACATATTATACATACTATGACATACTCTTAGTAGGGTAGTATCCTGGGGCACCTCTAGAGGTGTAACCTACTATTACATACTATTACTTGAATACTATACCAGCATACTACACATACTAGGAGTGTAAATTAATATGAAATACTATTAGTAGAGTAGTATGTTGGCATACCTAGAGGTGTAGTCTATCACATACTATTAATATAGTACTATACTAGCATACTATACCTGCTAGAGGTGTACATATTATACATACTATGACATACTCTTAGTAGGGTAGTATCCTGGGGCACCTCTAAAAGTGTAACCTACTATTACATACTATTATTTGAATACTATGCTAGCATACTACACCTGCTAGAGGTGTAAATTAATATGAAATACTATTGGTAGTATCCTGGGGTACCTCTAGCAGTGTAACCTACTATTACATACTATTACTTGAATACTATACTAGCATACTACACATACTAGGAGTGTAAATTAATATGAAATCCTATTAGTAAGGTAGTATCCTGGGGTACCTCTAGAGGTGTAGCCTACTATCACATAGCCTACTAATAGAAAAGTACTATACTAGCAGTTCACTGAAGCCATAGTCTGGTAGTGTACACTATATCGACATACTATTAGTAGGGAAGTGCGTATTGTATCTTTGAAGGTGTAGCTTACTATCACACACTACTTAGTAGGCTAGTATGCTTGCGTAATTTCGGAGGTGCAGACTACAATGACATAATATTTAGTAGTGTAGTATAACATGCTGACGAACCTGGTGTACACGACGGCACTATGTACAATGGACTACTTTTCGTGCAAGACTCCCGGTGCCACACCCTCCGGCACGTGCAGTCGTCGTGCAGGAGCTTGCACGCGCAGCCCAAAGCGAGGGGGAGGGGGAGAGGAGAAGGGGAAGAGGGAAACGGCGGAGGAGAAGGAGAAGGAGTGGAGGAGGGAGATGAGCGCGCTCACTCAGCATCAGCAACACACACACACACGCACAAAGAGGTCGGAGAGCTGGCTCGTGAATGGGAGATGACGGAGCGCTGCAGGACGCGCTCAGAACAGGACTGATACTCGCATCCATCATACACACAGGGAGGTAAGATATTTTCACTACGCTATGAAGGCTTTAAGTGCAGACGCATAGCTTTGTCTGTGATGTTGACCTTGTCGTAGCTCATATTGTTCTATAGACTGTTCTGCACAGATGTAAGCACACAGGGGTGGGTGGGGGTGGAGTGGGGCACGGATGTGTCGACGTGCATTTTATTATTTAAAAAAAATAAGGCTTTATATACACCACATAATACACAAGTGACACCTTCTTATATCTCATTTACAAGTGACGCCTTGTGCTGTCTGTCTGTCTCACATCTTGTCTTTTTCATCAGCCTCTCATTATGGCTTAAAATCTAAGACGTCGCCCATCATTTCCCATACACCATACACCACCATAACATAACAGGGTTATAATGTCCTGTCACCAATATGTGTTGTTGTCTTTTTTTGATCAGGAAAAGTCATGGTGGTTTAACCCATGATGCTTTGATTTATTCACATATGGCTGTTTTTGCTTTCCTAATGTACAGACCAGCCGTGCCACTGTGTATGCTATTGTGCCACAAGCATGCCAACAACAGCATGGACAGAGCGTCCAGACATCAAGACTGTTCTCTAACTGCATCCTTATAACTAATAGGAATCAGGTTTCATAATATGTTCACAATATTGTGTACATCTGCATGGATTAATTGGGGGTTTTGACTAAGAAATATTTTGTTTTCTGCATGAAACCCCATGCATTTTTTGCAGTGATGTCATGTTTGTACTGTAGGCCCACAATATGAACCCTAACAGGGTATTACATGTGTGTACATACTGAATTGTTGTCATAGGTTAACAAATGCCACTCATGGTTGCCTAAATAAAAGAAACTGATTTAGACTATATAATTGATAGTTTATGATTTCCACTTAAGTTTCATAAGATTCCCCTACATCACTGCAGCATATAATCCCGAAATGCCATTTTGGCTCTTTCAAATATCCAAAATATCCAATTTTCTGATTGCAGTAATCAGCCATTTGTTATAATTGTTTTATTTACAGTTGTGCTCGTACGTTTACATACCCCTTGCAGAATCTGCAAAATGTTACTAACTCAAAATATATATGAGGGATCATAAAAATTGCATTTAGTTTTTTATTTAGTGCTGCCCTAAATAAGCGATTTCACATGACAGATGTTTACATATAGTCCACAAAACACAATAATAACTGAATTTACACAAATGAACTAGTTCAAAAGTTTACACACGCTCGATTCTTAATACTGTGTGTCGCTACCTGGATGATCAACGACTGTTTTTATGTTTTGTAATAGTTGTGTACGAGTCCCTCAGTAGTCCTCAGTGTGAAAAGATGGATCTTAAAATCATATAGCTGCTGTTGGAAAGGGCTCAAATATGCAGAAGATGATAGAAAAGTAAAGAATGTGCAGGACCTGGAGGATTTTTCTGAAGAACAGTGGGCAGTTTAACTGCTCAGGACAAACAAGGGACTCATGAACAACTATCACAAAACATAAACACATCATGTCAGTGATCATCCAGGTAATGACACACAGTGTTAAGAATCGAGTGTGTGTAAACTTTTGAACTCATTTGTTCATTTGTGTAAATTCATTTATTTTTGTGTCTTGTGGACTATGTGTAAACATCTGTTATGTGAAATAGATTATTCAGGACAGGACTAAATAAAAAACTAAACCCAATTTTTATAATCTCTCTTATTTTATTTTTTTTAAATTATGAACATTTTGCAGATTCTGCAAGGGGTGTGTGAATTTATGAGCACAACTGTATAAGAGGACATAGCCTGCATTTTAGTAGGATAAAGTGATGTAACCAAAACATGATGGAACCTTTTATGAATTACTAAGGCCTTTATTAGGGATTTCCACAATACATTTTTTCCTAATTGTAGCTTGATTAGACGGGGTGAACTGTTACGGGTATCAGTGGAGGGGTTCACAAAGAATAGCTAGGAGCTTTGTAATGCATAGAGAAACACAACCAGATAAATGGCAATAAACAGTCATTTGTGAAAAGCATGATTAATAATATCTGCCAAGTAGTAGTTTCTCACATATCAAGGATTTGGAGTTATAGTGGCAGTTATATTTGTTTACTTTATCACTGCGTCCAATTCGGCTTCTTCTGGACTAATTGCCCCATGTGTAAATGACTTTGTGAATGTGTGCATGTGATGAGATTGTGTGGAGTTGGTGTCGTATGCATGGTGCACTCCCACTTTGCACAGTATTTCCGAAATAAGATCCCTCACGACATTCCATGATATTGATTGCGAATTTGGTCAGTGAATGAAGAGACACTTTGGGTTGATCCAATGACGGGTACTTTTTATATGCATGACATGTTACCTTACAAGTTAATGAAGGCAAGGATACTGTTTTATCAGAGAGCTGCTGCAAAAGATATTTAAAAAAACATTGTACCCATCTGTCACTTTAGTATTTTCCCCCCCACAATTTCTCACTCTCCTGCATAAAGGGAATAAAATTTTTTTGTATGTGATGTATATATGGTGTATACAGTGCTGTGAAAATGTATTCTGATTTCTTCTGTTTTTGTGTATATCTCATCCTAAATAACTTTAGCTCTTCAAAAGAAATGCAACATAAAACAAAGGCAGCCTGAGTAAGCACACAATACAGTTTTAATTTTTAATTTTATTTTTTATTAAAGCAAAAAAAGAAAGTTATCCAACACCTATCACCCATGTGGGAAAACTAATTGCCCTCTTAAACTTAAAATCTGGTTGTGCCACCTTTAGCAGCAATGACTACAACCAAACGCTTCTGACAGCTGGAGATCAGTCTTTCACATTGCTGTGGTGGAATTTTGGCCCACTCTTCTTTGCAGAACTGCTTTAGTTCTGCCACACTGAAGGGTTTTCAAGCATGAACTGACCAGCTTTTAACCAGATTCATGTTGTTGAAAAAGTTCTATTTAAGCACTGATTTGATTGAACAGGGTTTGCTGTCATCAGGCCTGGTTGTGTATAGTCCAGCTGAACCCCATTATGAATGCAGTTTCATAGATTTGGGGAATTAGTAACTATGAGGGTAAATACATTTTCACACAGGCCCAGTTGGTACTAGATAACTTTTTTTCTTCAATAAATAACATCATCATTTAAACACTGTATTTTGTGATTACTCAGGTTGCGTTTGTTTTACCTTAGACTTTGCTTTAATTTCTGAAACAATTTAGAATGAGAAATACACAAAAACAGAAGAAATCAGGATGGAGCAAATACTTTTTCACAGCACTGTATGTCCTTAAGTCTTGTCTGCAGATGTCAGACCAAAAATAGAGCAAATTGATCTAGTCATTGATCCCCAGGAGGAAAATTCAAATAGTTTTTGGCCACTCATTTATATTCATTATCACAGACACAATCATATACTGTGAAGCTGTAACCACCAGAGACTCTAGTTACACAGCCTACAGGCTACGCTTCAACTGGGCCAGTCCAAGCATGACTAATTTAATGTATACATCAGGCAAAAAAAACAGTCCTGTACAACAATTAGGAGTTCAAGAGAAACAACAGGTCAAATACGAACTGTTCATAATGTATGGTAGGGTACTGTATGCATGCAGATTACTGAATGGGTCTTTCCTAATTTCACCATGTGACAGTAAAGTGTAGAAATATACAACCAGGAAAGTAAGCCACACTGATTGATCGTGATAAAGAAAAGATTTTAGTGCGGTCACAGTAACATACAGCTCGATCGTGTGTCATTGACTGACAAGAACACACACACACACACACACACACACACACACACACACATCGAGAGCCAAATCCTGTCATTACTCACATGGGAACATAACATAACTGTATACACACCCTGACTCAGACATGCCCTATTACCTGTGAGGAATTTTAGAAAATGATACCTAGAAGGCAGAAAACAGTTTATGATGGATATGTTATTAACACTTTAGTCATGCGTGTACTTTATTTTGAAAGAGGGACGGCCTTCCCTGTGAGATGGAGCCCAGATAAATGGAAAGAGGGAATTATTTAACAGTGAGCACACAAGACATGCTGAGAAGAGACAAGTCAGAACAAAACACATCAGACTGCTCGTAGGATTTAGAATGAATTCTAATCAGAGAACAACATTGACATTGACAAACAGCATTGGCAGAGCAAGAAAAGAATACAAAGAGTGCAAAACAAAGAACAGTAAATAAGATATGAGGGAGAGGCAGTAGATATCAGACATGAAAGAAAGACAGACAGGGCAAGTTGCCAGTATATTAGGTACTAGACACCCTCTAGGTGTATATAATAAACTGGTAAGTAGGGCTTTAATAAGGGCTGAGACTGTGTGATTGGTTGTGTGAGACCCTGTTATTGGTTTTTCAGAGTGTCCCCACGGCCACATTCATCAGATTCCAGTTGTGTTTCTGCTAGCACGTATTGTATTGTACATACACTCCTGGGCAACAAAATGGGCCAAACTCAAAATGGCAAAATACTAAACTTTTAACCCTTTATTGCATGGTGTTGCCATATGGCAACAATTAATTTATCTCCAATTTTTTGATAGGCAATAAATACAAATGACTATCTTCCTATGTGACTAGAAAACGGGGCTTTAACTTTGACATAATAAAAAAAAATTCTATGTCAAATGAGCAGGAAGTGCTGTTTACACTTCTTTATCTTCAATCACATGGCATGGTGAAAGTTGTCATCAGAGGGCTCTCAAAATGTAATACATTTTTCAATATTTAGGCAAAACTACTTAAAGGAAAAAATTTTAACACTATCTAAGATAAGTTAACATTTATTTTTTTGTCATTCAAACAAGTTTAGATATTTTGAGTATTCTGTTAAATGGTAAAATGTAATTGTTGCCATATGGAAACAACATATGATAATGGAACTGTTGTATGTGCGTTCATGAATTCTAACAGGCCGACATAGCAAAAAAAGACACCAGGCTTCTCTAATAGTATATTTCACATTTAAAAGTAAGAAAAACTGTTATAATTTCAGAGAATTCTGCAATTGTACCTTATTTTCTAAATGTTATGTTTCTAGAGAAAGAATTAAGAATTCAAGAGAAAGAATTAAAAAGATACTTCACCAAAAACTTGTTTGGATCTAATTTGTGTATGTATTGTGAGTGAGTAACTCCATCCACATACTTTTTACGACTGTAATTCCTTTCTAGAAGATATAACTTTTACCTGCTTACTATAGTAGCACTAAAAATCTACAACTTATAGTATGTAAAATGCAGTAATTAGAATTATCTAATACATTTTGTGATATTTTTGACTATATGATACTTTCTACCATTCCACACATTGCACACACAATTTACCAACCACCCCCTCATTTTTTCCCACATTAAAAATATATATATATATATATATATATATATATATATATATATATATATATATATATATATATATATATATATATATATATAACGTGAACAAATTCAACTAATTAATTTTTTGATGTAATTGTAATGATTCATGCAGTAGAGGGTCAATGGTCGTACCAACAAATCATTGGTCAGGAAATTAGCAAGAATTAAACAATTACATAAGTAACTTATTTTATGGGAGAGCATTTCCCTTTGATTTCTTTAAATGTTTAAGCCTTGTGGGCAAACTTGTGGACAGCTTTTTATTTTTGACTTTATTATTTTATGTATTTTATTTTATTTTTACTTTATTTTCATTTTGTACACCCAGACATGTGCCAGTTTGAATTATACATCAAACATTTTAATCATTATCATTTCACCTTTGCGTACAAGAAAACTGTATAAGTGAATCTTCCTGTTTCAAGCTTTTCCCAAACATGTCACTGCAGCAAAATAAACGAGCAAATGGTGGCGCAGGACGTCTCATGAGTGCGTTTGTTTAATTCTTGCTAATTTTCTGACCAACGATTTGTAGTTAAGACTGGTAAAAGTTTAATAATTTGCCTGGTCCAATTTTTTTCCCAGGAGTTGCCCAAGAACACATCATGCATTTATATGTTGAGAGAGAGAGTGAGAACGAGAGAGAAAGAGAGAAAGAGAGAGAATGTGGCAAAGATACACACTTTAATTAAAATCCTATGTTCACCTCTATATCTCATCTAATTTTATACAGCCTGTATACACTGTAAGTAACTCATTGTGGTTTGAATACACACAGGGACTAGGAGTGCTCTCTCTCTCTCTCTCTCTCTCTCTCTCTCTCTCACACACACACACACACACACACACACACACACACTTTCTCAAATAAGCACACACTTTCTTCTAGATTAATGTTGCCATGAACGGTGAGAAAGGACTACAGGAAGCACCTATTTCAGCACATAAACACATGCTGGCACTAATTCCACCGAAAGCGAAATAGTGAAGCATCTCTGATTTCGCTGAAACCACAAAAACAAATGAGAAAAAACAAAAACCCCTTTGCTAGCCCGTGCCTGTGGTAAAAGTGGTGAAGACATTCCAACACAAGCTTATTACAGGAACTTAGACAAACAACAACAACAAAAAAAAGACTAGGCTGTTTTTGTGCCTCACATTTAATGCTTGTTAAAAAGTTTTGTTGTGTTATCCTGCAGATAACACAGACACTATGAATTGCAGAGGGGCAGGGTGCATTCAACCATTTTGGTTTAATGGACAATAATGTCTGACAGTCAGTGGCCACCCAGCTAACCTCAGCACAGAGGTCTACGTTTAGTGGGTCAGCGAAATTTAACATCTGTTACTGATGAGGTTAAAGCTGCAGTAGCAGAATGGGCTTAGACTTCTGTGAATTTGATAAACCAAGCAGTTCAGGTGTGCTTTCAGGTCTGACATTGGGCATCCATAGGCATGTGTTAAAGGAACAATCCACCCTGAATGACTTTTAATTGGCTTGTATGGGAAAGTTTATTTTGTAACGAAATTCTGCATTAAGCAGATTTTTGTCGATCTATTTTCCTTTTGGTGAACAATTCCCTACATTACCCACAATGCCGTTCAACTACCTGCTGATGCACAGCAGCCATTTCGTCCTTTAGTCTGTCCAGTTCTCTCACCTTCTCATCTGTACTCATTGCCCAAACAGATTAATTTTCCAAAACAAACACTGCCCTCATTACCATCACACTTCTCATAGCTCACTAACTAACCGAACTGAGTCTCTGCCGTAATATAGTGCAGTTGTGTCGTAGAGTTGCACTGTATGCTGGACCTTTGAGTCCATTCGCTGGAGAATGATGCATGAGAAAAGAAGCTCTTGTTCTTTTTTTTAGGAGCTAGCAGCAAAACCTGACTGTTATCCCTTATGTTTGACATCATTCAAAAATGTTTGTAACCTTTTAAACACCACTATAACTGCCCTAGCAATGCCCCGCTGTGACGGGAATAATTAAAATACAGCACCAACCAACAAATTACCACCAGAATCACTACACACATTATGTATATTTCAGTATTTAATGTTTCAGGGTGGGGTTTTCCTTTTTCAGAGTGTCCCCTACGTTCACACATACAAAGATTTTATCACGATTTATCAAGTTTCACTGTAATATGAAGTCGCCAGTAGGCATTCCTACTAATGGTTGCCATAGTAACATTTATCAGTGAGTGGCACAATTAGCATTCGACTTTTGACAACAAATCAGTTTTCTTACCGCTAAAATGAAACATGCTGGAGGGAGAGCGTTCGTATTTAAAATTCACCAGTGTGTAAATATGCATCATATCCTATGAGATGAAGGAGAAGCAGTGTGTGCTCTTTGACATTGTGGTCATCTCTCTGCGGACAGTCTGGGTCCAGGAAACAATTCGAACTCGCAGGCAGCATGGCGGATCACGCATCATGTGCGCTCTACTGTCTTCACTCCCATTGGTTCTCGCTGCACGAAGTTGCACCAAATTTGCATAAAGTTAAACTTTTCTCAACTTTATCAAGTCACTGGACACGCCCACGTCTGGTTCCCAGCTCTCTTTTTCGCTGCGAGTTGTATGTGTCAACGTACCTTTATTGATTAATGTAGTCAAAATCCCATTAAAAAAGCGTTCTTGTCCTCTTATGTTACATGTTGTTATTTTAAACGGTTATAAACTGGTAATATTTATTTTTGGGGTAAAACATAGGGCTCATGTTGTAGCTTAATTATGTAGAATTATCCAGAATTGTTTGCATCGTTATGAAAAAGTGCATAAATGAATCTAAAATGCTGTGAAAAAATGAAAAAGAAAAAAGAAATAGGGTGACATTCAATAAGAGTGACATTTTTAACATGTACTCTGCAACAAATGACATCTTAGCAAGTATTTAGAAGTATTTCCTCTTATTTCCTATAATATCCTTAAGAGATAATAAATGTGTATTCAGTTAACTGCCAAAGTGTGAAAAGAATCTGCAATGTTGTGTAATAATGTATCATATATATATATATATATATATATATATATATATATATATATATATATATATATATACACACACACTGTACATATTTCCACTGCTATAAATCGCTGCTCATGTTGGTGGAAGCTTGCGTGTGTATGTTTTATACAGGACTAATATTGAGGAATAATTACCAGGAATATTAAACGCACAGAATTGGTTAAAATTGTGGAAGTTATGTCTACTACAAAGTTTAGGAATGAAAATCTCATTGAATTAACAATCTAAATGTAATCACAGTGGCACAGCATGTTTGTTATAATCTGGCGGTTTGTGTGATATTTACTAAACCAGTGAATGAAATTACAGAAATGAATTGAGTCTTATCTGGTGTAAAATGGGCTTCACCTACAAACCCGCTGTACCTGATTTGCATCCAGTGTCATTTATGTTTTTTAATGGAGTTGTCCTGAGTGTTACTGAAGATGTATAATATCTCTCATGTCCCATGAGCTTCTTATGTGACTGCCCACGCCCATCTGCATGAAGAGTAAAAGCCAGTCTCTCCTGAGTTTTTTTTAATCCCTTTGCACACCACTAATTTCCTGCTGCTTTCTACATCAAAACGCTGCCAGGCTTCTCTTTTTCACGTTCTCCTTACTGACTTAATGTTGTTTTCTTTACATCCCTCACCATTTTCCTTACCGCGTGTAGGGGCAGCTTGCTCATGGCCTTTTCGGTCTTAATGGCATTTCGAATCGCTTTTGTATTTTTCATTTGCTATAGACCCTTTTTGTTTAGAAACAAAAAGATATGCGCATGCAACCTGAGTAGAAAAAGACCCTAGCAACCTGACTGACACTACTTGAATTTAATCTGACTGTAAAATCGGTCAAGGGGGTTTATATGGTGTAACTTTAGATGATCCGTATTGCTTGGCGTCCTGTCAGTGGCTAAATGATGTTAAGCGGTGGATTAACCTGCGATGTCATAGACCTCGGAGCGTTTATACTCAAGAGAAATTGAAGAAGTATAAGTTTATTTATGCTTATAACGTTGTTGTTCGTGGGCATATTCGAGGCATAATGTTTTACAATCACAACATTAAGGACAACGTTCCGCTGAATACTGAGGTGCTGTCTAACCAGGTGTCATAGACCCATTTGCTAGCTGTACAATGTTAGCTAGCTAAACGCATTCATTTCAGGTAACTCCTCAATAAGAACGTGACCTAGATATCTAGTGTTAGATAGCTAGTTTCTTGATGTAGATTTTAGCTGAGCTACGTAGGTTTGTTAAAGCATTCTAAATTAGATGTTAAATTCTTAGTTAGCAAACCAACATCACCGATGATAGATGGAATTAGCGCTGCACCAGCCGGAGCTCCTCAGACCAATTATCCTTTTTAATTGCCTGTAACGACAACCGTCTTCTGTTGTCTTAGAAAGGTGTCTGATTCGATAATATCAGAGTGACATGTATCACCTCAGGGGTCTATTACATGACTTGTGCAAGTCTTACCATTTATTTTAAAGTCCCTGTGAAATCAAAAATGAAGTTTTGTGACTTTTAGTATGAACATATCATCCTTAAGGTTATTTATAAGCTAGTGCGTTCCAAAACAATGTCAGAATTCGCATTTGGAAGATCAACAATTTCGATGACATCATTCTGCACTACTCATCAGATTTTCTGTCCAATCAAATGCTTGCCAGAATCTGAAGTGTCCCGCCCTAAACAGTTATAGGTTTCTTGGCTGTGAGGTAAGCTAAATGCTATCGGCTATTTAAAAAGGGGGAGGAGCCACTCGATATGACCCGCTCCGACTTCCTGTTTCAGTGGAAATCTGCTATTCAACACATCAAATAACGCTGCATGTTTTAAGGCATCTCACGGGGACTTTAAATATACTTTTGGGGTGTCCATGACGTGATTTTCTTTAATGCTATTACTTAAAAAAGTACTTCTTATGCCAGTTAGAAGAAAGTAGTTTCTCCTTGTTTGAATAATCAGGTGTAAGTTTATAAAGTTATTTTTGCCGGATATTTTGACAGGTGCCATTTTTTCTGGAGTAGTTTTGGGATGTGTTCAGGTTTAATCAAAGAAAGTACGCTGTTAGTTCTGAAATATTTCACTTCGCACTGTAAAATAAGGCATGTGTGTGACAGACCTGGCATTCCACATAGTCTCAGTGCTTAGACCTCAGTGTACACAAGACCTGTGTCTAAATTCCAGCAGATTTGGACCATGAAACAGGTCTCATGTGTGATCGCTTTACCCACAGTCCCTGTCTTATCTCTGAAGCATTGAAACCTTTTATGGGCAGGCGTAGTAAAGCACAGAGCTGTCAGGATATTGCTTAATGCCGTTGTAGTTCTAAAACAGAATTAACGCACTAATTCCTGTGCTATTATACACTGTGCTGTAGGTCAGTGGGTTTATGGTGCTGGTCTGTGTTCCTTAGTGTCGTCAGATTGCTTTCAGATTTCTACAACACACCTGTGAGATGCAGCATTATGAAACATGCCAGCCTGCTGCCGAAGACGGCGTCAATACACACTTTGAAGTGCAGTGTACCCAAGTGACACATACGATTCCTAAACCCCAAAGATTATGACTGGGACATCACAGAGAAACTGATTCAAGAAGGGAAACTCGGTTTAGCCCACACATGAGCATGTTGCTAACTATACTGTATGTCCTGTCCTCATACATATCACCACATATTTCAGCCAGAGTTATGAATAATTAAGAAACAAGTGAATTATGAAAATTGAAACGTCAGATTGGACCCAATGTTACTGTTCATGAGCAAATAACACAGAACCCAGTTACCTCAAATACTCTGATTGAAGCTCAGGGTACGCCCAGGAATTTAGTGCTATATAACATAGAACATTGCTGTGGTGTACCGCAAGTTTGTGCACATGGACATGGGTGGGAACACACACACACATACACAGGTTATTCTTTGTAACATACTATTATTGACTTATGTCAGCATTATTGTAGATCAGTAAATACACTGAACAACTAAAACTGACCATAAACCTAACCTCAGTAACCCAGAGGAAATGTTTACTTTCAAATATAAACTCTAAAACAGCACTTTTTTTTGTAAGGACCATCGAAACCATCTAAACAAAAATGTCACATATTCCTATGAACAGGGTAACATTTGGTCCCTACAACTGTATTAAAAAAAAAAGTATAATAATAAACTACACACACACACACACACACACACACACACAAATTACCAACTCTTTGCTTTGTGACATTTACACTAACTTATTACTGCTAAGGTAATAAATAATCAAGGTTAGTATGATTTTTCCCCATTTCACTTTACCAACTAGAGAATGAAATCTACTCACTACTGACTTTCACAAAAGATAACTTTTCATTTCATATGCTTGTTTAAATGTAACACGGAATTTTTGGTGCTTAATACCAACACAAAATGGCCAAAAGTTTGTGGACACCTGACCATCACACCCGTATATGGTTCTTCCCCAAACTGTTGCCACAAAGTTGGAGTAAACAATTGTATAGGATGTCTCTGTACACTTGGAGCATTACACTTTCCCTTCACTGGAACTAAGAAGCCCAAACCTGTTCCAGCATGACGATGCACCTGTGCACAAAGCCAGCTCCATGAATACATGGTATGTTAAGGTTGGAGTGGAAGAATTCGAATGTCCTGCACAGAGCCCTTACCTCAACCCCACTGAACACCTTTGGGATGAACTGGAACACCGACTGAACCCCAGACCTCCTCACACAATATCAGTACCTGTCCTCACTAATGATCTTGTAGCTGAATGTACACAAATCGTCACAGCCACGCTCCAAAATCTAGTGGAAAACCTTCCCAAAAGAGTGGTGCTTATTATAACAGAGAAGGGGGGATAAATCTAGAATGGCATGATCAAAAAGCACATATGAATGTTATGGTCAGGTGTCCGCATACTTCTGGCTATATAGTGTATATCTCAGTAAGCAAGCCCGGTCTACGATCCACATCTTTAGGTAGATTGATTACAAACTTGAGACACCTAGTTAGCAATACATCAACAGACTCTTTAAAACGAAACTACAAATCAACAATACTAAATTAAACATGGAGAAATTCAGCAGAGCCAAGAAAATAGTACACAAGAACCAGAATCCTACCTTAACAGCAGGGAATAAATCTGGCATTCTGTTCTCTCGCATATAATAATAAATCACTTTCTATGAACCGAGTTTGGCTGTCAGTAGGAAGTATTTTTATTACACATCTTGCTAGATATTCTTTCAGAATCAGGAATATGAAAGGATGTGAAAAGATGGACAAAACTCAGTACTGTGCAGCACAGAAACTGTTATATAACTAATGCTAGCACATGCAACCCACCTCGTGTGTAAAGCCTTATCGAATGAAAATGCAGACACTATTGATAATGTTTTTACATGTGAGAGAACACCACATCACCAAGTACTCATTCATTTTACTTTCACTAGTCTGTATTAATGCATTTAATTAGCTCATCGTTCCTAACGCTAATTTACTTTAAATTATACTTCAGCATGGTTAAATTCTCGAATCTGATAAGTCAGAAAGTGTGCATTATTTTTGTAGAACGGCACGGCTCGGACAGTAGTTCCGGCTGTAACGGGAACGATACTTTAATTCACGTGCGTCGAGCAAACCTCTTTGTTGTCGACATAAATCAATTTACAATTTTGCCAATTTCAGTAGTTTTTCGCAAAAAAAGCACAAAAACTATGTACGTTTGGGGGGGGGGGGGCGGGGGGAGGATGGGGTGAAAGCTGCAGCAAAATGAAGCATTTTTGGCAATCCTGTACGGACTGACTAGTAGTGCGAGCTACTGCTGATTACTGGTCCACGGACATTTGTTTACAACGAGGGTGAGACGAGAGGGCAAGCACATGAGAGTGCACTGAGGTTGGACACAGCGAACAGTCTCCTGCTGTCCGGTTCTCCAAAATATAGTTCAGTTGAATAAATGAAGTCTATGACCTGGGGAATTTGAGAATGATCGATTGAAACATAATGAGCTCCGTGGCAGTGCCTGAGGTGTCATTTTAGCTGGAAGTGGAGCTCCAAAGTCGGCTAAAACGCTAATGATCATGGCCTCTTTCTCAGGCACCTTAGATCATGAAGGGGTGTGGCTGGTGCCATTCAAAAGCTACTGAAGAGCTCTTTTTAGCGATTATAGTGTGGTACATGTCAGTGATTTTTGAGAGCTATTGGGCTATCAGGCACTTAACAAGTGCAGATGATTCCTATTTAGTTACAGTTCAGTGACTAGCTTGCTCTTTCTGTCTTTTAACTCTATGGGCTAGCTAATGAATACTGAAGTGTACAGTAATACAGTATATTGAATACTGAAGTGAACTGAAGGGCTAGCTAGTTATGATAATGCTACACCTAAACCTAAATCTAAACTTGACAGCAACCTGTAACCTCAGTAACTGATTATTTATTTATTTGTTTGTTTTTTAAAATAAAACTTTGTGTGGGGGTAAACATGTTATTCTTCCCATGAAGACCAGATAACTGTTCCGACAAGGTTAAAATTATCCTGTATTTCTATCTTCATGAGGACATTTGGCCCCCATAAAGAGATGAATATAGTCCCCCGACACACACACACACGCACGCACACACACATATTTACAGTTTTTCAACAATTCTGCTCTTTGTGTGAGTCAGGCAGTTTAAAATGATCAATGCCCATCTGTTCCTCCTGCTTTGCTAAGCTGGCTGAGGAACAGAGTGCCATTCTGTTAGCAGAAACAGAGATGGCTGTAGAAACCAAACCATACCACCTCAGTATCACCCTCTCTCTCTCTCTCTCTCTCTCTCTCTCTCTCTCTCTCTCTCTCTCTCTCCCCGTTTCTATTCTGTTGCTTTCTTCACTGTTCTATCATGCTCATGAATATGTATGTACACATACTGCACATACTGAACATATTTCCTTTTCATATTTTCTCACGCTTTCATCCTAACACACAAACACACTTGTTCACACATAACACACTCACACTAAAAACAAACAAACATGCATATCCATTTTTACTCTAGAGGAGTACACTCAAACATATGTAGTATACTCGCTGAAGTATTTTTACACGTTTACATCAGTCCATATAGGATTTCGCAATTTTTTTTTTTTTTTCCCTTATTGTTGAGGACAAAAATGCTAGATTTTGCTGTGGGTTTTTTCAAAATTGTGGCGTTTTTTTTTTGCGGAAAACTACTTGAATTGGCGGAATTGCAGTCGCACGAAATTGTTTCGCAGTGATGTTCGTCGGAAAATGAGACCTTTTAGCTGTACTCGTGTTCAACGCACGTGAATCGCAGAGCGCTTTTACTGAATGCGCGTCGTAACAACGTCATATGACGCGTTTGGGCCCAAACCTGCAGAAAATCTGCAGTAATTTTGAAAATTGCACGCTCCTCCGAATATTGCAGTTTCCTTCATTTTGTGTTCATGTCACAAAATCCTGGAGGGACTGTACATTCTTCTTCCTCTTCTTCTTCTTCTCCTTCTTATTATTATTACATTTCTCATTCTTTTTAAGGGTTCTTAGTCAAAATAACATTATTGTTGATCAAAACTATAACGTATCCCATTCCTTAAAAACGTGCATATATTTGTAAATTAAATTTTAAAAAAGTGCGTACTGTATATGTGCTCCATATAAAGTGTAGTAAGAGATGCACGTGTGAGTTGACCAACACTCACACACTCACAAACACTCTTCAGGTCACAAAGTGACACCTGACTCCTGATAATGTCCCAGTTACACAACAGCAGGGAGGTGGAATGGACACACACACACACACACACACACACACACACACACAAGTAACAGATGTCCTTTCTCCGGGATAATTCGATAACAAGGTAAGCCTACAATTTTATACATTGCATCCGTATTGCAGCTTCCTTTGAGACATGTTAAAGCGTTCATCATTAAATGACTGTAGCATAGCCTGTTAGAGCACAATGCGCTTCTGTTTTCTGAGACAGCTATTATTTACCAGCCTTGCCACTCTGAAATCCTCATACAGGCCTGTGCTACTGTTTTACTGTAGCATTCGAGACACACAAACACATCAGCGCTTGTACTGTATGCTTGCTGTAGCTACTAAATAACATATAAGCTGAAGAACTGTTATAGAGGAGTGTGTTAATGTTATAAATCCAGGTTGAACATTTCATTATTTTACACTATGTAGTATCCTTGGGATAATTAGTTAATTAGTACTAGTTTATGATCTGTTTTTTTGTTTGTTTGGGTTTTTTTTGCATGTACCTTCATTATATCTTTGACTTTAAATGTATGTGATCCTATAGACCTTTTCTTAATGTTACTTCAGTGGTTTTCTATTTTTCTATTTCCCTCATCATCCTCACCACCCTCATAGCATCTCAGAATTCCACAGGAAGTATCATTAGCACAGTACAGGCATTGAGGAAATGACAAAAGTAGCTTATAGTGTCTTAGTACATTCTTACAGATCTGTTACCAAGCCTAGCTTATAAATTCTAGTTCAGGATTAACCCATCATCATCTTCCTTACATTACCTAAAGCCTTTAATAGTGATTGCGGGTGTATCACGTAAGGCTCATGGGCTTCTGTTTCCCAAAATTCATTTTGTATATACAGGCATCACACATAAACCGATGACATTCATATACAGTAGACAGGATTCACGGGCTGTGTTATATTTCTCTCCTAAGTGTCAAGGTGCAGCAACAGGTGATTAGAAAGCCACCTGCGGAAGACTGATCCCATGTTCCCTAAGGTTTTCCTGCAGTGGTATGCGGCATTTTCCTCTTGCGCAGCTAAAATAGGTAAAGGTGCACTTCCACGCACCAAGCATTGCATCATTATGTCCGCCTGCATGCTGCAGCATTGCACATTCGCTGTAAAGCCGCTCCACTGCAGCTTGGGCTGTAGCTTGCCATTAAGACATGACAGGATATTCAGAAATGTATTGCACTGTTTAAAAAACAATTCCTGTAAAAAGTGGTCAGAAAGGAGGATATTAATTTGTCATGTGGAAAGAAAGTGTAAGTAAACCATTTAATATTACAGCAATTACATTCTCAGGAAAAGAATCTAGTAAGGAATAAAACACGATGGGACCGTGCCGTCATACGAATAATAATACACACTGAGGTGGTATGATATGGCCTGAGCGTGTAACAGCACCAAATCGATATTGCCTTCGATTACAATTTTTGATTTATTAATGAATGAATATAGTACTTGGTTTAAATGGTTTATAGTTACAACAATTTTGCCAATTCAAGTAGATTTCTGGAAAATAAAAAACACAAAAAACTCCACAAACTGCATAAAAAATTTAGGAAGAAAAGCCACAGCAAAATCAAGCATTTTAATCACACAAAAATCACACACAAAAAATGTACAATAAGATTATGTAGAGAATCCACCCATCAAAATCCCTGTGCACGAGCTGTCACTATAGAAACATATTAGTTAACATATACTATATTAGAAAGAGTGTATTAATATAAATCTATTGTTCATGTTCATGTCCAAACCGTGCATTTATATAGCATTAATCCACAGCTTCTGACCAATCCATCCATCCATCTTCTATACTGCGTATCCTACTGGGTCACAAGGAACCTGGAGCCTATCCCAGGGAGCAGGAGGCACAAGGCAGGGTACACCCTGGACAGGATGCCAATCCATCGCAGGGCACAATCACATACACGTTCACACACTACAGACACTTTGGACATGCCAATCAGGGGGAGGAAACCGGAGTACCCAGAGGAAACACAACGCTGGGAATCGAACCCCCAACCCTGGAGGTGTGAGGCGAACGTACTAACTAACAGTAAGTTAGCAGCTGGTAAATTGACACAGATAGTCTGCTAAATATTACGGTAACCTTTACCTTTGAGGAAAACGGATTATTCAAGTTGTCATTCTATCAATTATTATTGTAATAAAACCGCACACAATGTTATATTACGGTAAATACTTTCAGGAACAAAACAGACAATTACCGTCTTAACTGTCCTTTCATCACTATTATTTTGAAATCTTACAGAATTACAACAGATTTGAGAAGAGAAAATGCATGAATCTGCTTTACTGCATTACCCATAAATAAGCAGTATATGTTCAAAAGCACAAAGGGTTCCAGCACTATCGGCTTCGAATAATAGATTGTAAATCAGGAGTCGGAAAACAAATGTAACACAAAGTGAAATAAACTTGTGAACTGATAATTATAGCTGTTTATTTTTTAAACGTGATATGGAAGAAAAAAACATAGAGAACCCTGCTGGAAAAAAAACTCCATTAGAAATCCTCATAGAATTTGTAATGATTTTAATGGTTAAAATATGAATTGTTTTATAATAGGAATTGTACTGGTTTTAATGGAAACTGTAATGGTCCCTGTAATGGGTCTCTACTGGTAATTTGTTGCCTTCTATTGGTGGTATGTTATGTCTATTGGAAACCATTAAGGACCAGTAATGGTTTTAATGGTTATAATTGGAATTGTACTGGTTTCAATGGAAACTGTAGTGGTCCCTGTAATGGGTCTCTACTGGTAATTTGTTGCCTTCTATTGGTGGTATGTTATGTCTAGTGGAAACCATTAAGGACTGGTAATGGTTTTAATGGTTATAATGGGCATTGTACTGGTTTTAATGGAAACTGTAATGGTCCCTGTAATGGGTCTCTACTGGTAATCTGTTGCCTTCTATTGGTGGTATGTTATGTCTAGTGGAAACCATTAAGGACCAGTAATGGTTTTAATGGTTATAATGGGAATTGTACTTTTTAATGGAAATTGTAATGGTCCCTGTAATGGGTCTCTACTGATAAATTGTTGCCTTCTATTGGTGGTATGTTATGTCTAGTGGAAACCATTAAGGACCAGTAATGGTTATAATGGGAATTGTACTGGTTTTAATGGAAACTGTAATGGTCCCTGTAATGGGTCTCTACTGGTAATTTGCTGCCTTCTATTGGTGGCATGTTATGTCTAGTGGAAACCATTAAGGACCAGTAATGGTTTTAATGGTTATAATGGGAATTGTACTGGTTTTAATGGAAACTGTAATGGTCCCTGTAATGGGTCTCTACTGATAAATTGTTGCCTTCTATTGGTGGTATGTTATGTCTAGTGGAAACCATTAAGGACCAGTAATGGTTATAATGGGAATTGTACTGGTTTTAATGGAAACTGTAATGGTCCCTGTAATGGGTCTCTACTGGTAATTTGTTGACTTCTATTGGTGGCATGTTATGTCTAGTGGAAACCATTAAGGACCAGTAATGGTTTTAATGGTTATAATGGGAATTGTACTGGTTTTAATGGAAACTGTAATGGTCCTTGTAATGGGTCTCTACTGGTAATTTGTTGTCTTCTATTGGTTGCATGAAATTTAAATATCTAGTGGATTCCATTAAGGACCAATAATGGTAATGGTAATGGCCTTGTGGTATTTCTAGTGGAAACCATTGGAATTACTATGACGGTTTATGTTGTTTTTTCAGCAGGGAATACTATTTGACATTTAATAAATGATACACGGGGTTTTATGCCGAATAAACTTGAGAAAACCAAAAAAAACATGCAAGATGAAGAAACCAAGTAGAAAACACTGAAACTAAACACAAACTGGAAATATGTACATAAGCATTAATCAAATATAAACAGGCAGGGAAGGCAAAAAAGTAAGTCAATAAATATTAAGGAGGCGGAGAAAACTAAACAAAAAACAGAGATAGAAGCACAAGGAATCAGAACTCGGAGGAAGCGTCGAGGGCGTGTCATGGTGGATGTGCGCATTACGTATCGGATTACACTGCTAAGGTTTCTCTCCTCTTCCATTCAAATTCTCAGTGAGCAAGCGAACTGCCGGCTTTTCGATAGACTGCGACTTGTTTGTGTTTTTCCTCGACATTTCTCATCTTCATAAGGAAAAGGCTTTCGTTGAATTATTTATAAAGTATATATAAGTCTTATAAACTCATATTCACTGATGGAACTGAAGATGTCTGAAGCACAATGATTTGGAAAAAGACATAATTAGCTGATACTCTGGTTTGTCTAACTGACACCAAAGGAATAAGCAAAGCCATAATGATAATAATAATAATAACAATAGTAATAATAATAATAATAATACACTATCAATCTCCAATATTTTTTGGTCCCTTAAAATGGAGCATCTGGCCACAAGGGACAAATGAACAACTAAACGATTTATTATCTGCATGAAATGTGATAAAGTGAACACGACATGCTAAATGAGCTCAGACGGAGACGGTTAGGACAGCAACCTAAACATAGTTGTTTTGACAAGCCACAAATTTAACGGTGACTAGTAGTTAAACCTGTTTCTTTAAAAAAAAATCTCAAATTTAAATTCAAACGTTTCCCCTGTGAATGTACAGATTGTTTATTTCCAGTGTATTACAGACCCATGTAGTCGCCTGTCATACTGTATGTGATGCTTTACAATTGTAACTCAACTGTGGAGAAATGGGGCTGCAGAATTACAAAATGCTTTCATTACAGCAAGAATGCCCACGAACTGAGCTGCGCTACACTCATAAAGTCATGCCGTTATGCTTCTGCCATGCCAGACCTGGTGTGTGTGTATGGTGCATATCTGGTCAGGAACTACAGGAGCTGCACAAGTGCCATAAAACAACCAGCTGCATAGGATGATGTGACGTTTCCTTCCTGTGTCCTCAATATCTTTGTGTCTGGCTTAGAATGTTCGTGTCTGTGTTGGCATTTTTAGACTGAGGAAACAGTGAAGGGTTAAAAAATTTACTTCCTGTTACAGGGAACAAGAAAGGCAGAAATAGTGTGTGTGTGTGTGGGGGGGGGGGGGGGGGGGGGGGGCAGAGCTATGATTAGTGTGCACTTGCATACTGCATGAAGCTGAGTTTGTGGGCTAAGTGAATCATGCTTCTGTTAGCCACCAAGCTGCAGCTGTGTGTGTGTGTGTGTGTGTGTGTGTGTGTGTGTGTGTGTGTGTGTGTGTGTGTGTGTGTGCACATCTGTCTGTATGACTGAGGATCTGTTTCCTACTCCAAAGCACATGCTGTTCTTTGTGCTTTCTAGCATCATCCCATTCACAGCTTTTGCAGAAAACACACACACACACATACACACACACACACACACACACACACACACACACACACACACACACTTTAGTATTACTGTTTGTTTATTGCTCTTTTTAGTATACTTTATATAGAAAACAATTGATTGAACTCTTTCTATTGGTGTCTTTGCTTTGCATCATTTCTTTATACGTACCTGAGATTTTGCACAGCACTGTATGTGGGCGTGCGCGTGTTCGTGTGTGTTCGTCTATCTGTATCGTAAGATGAGAATGAGAAGTGTCTTCATCTCCAGTCATTAATCTGAACTAGCTATTACTCCCTCAACAGGCACATATCTATAATGTAGTAATGACCTAAATGATCTAATGACAGCTCTCGTTCTTTCTGTATTATCAGTATGATGGAATTAAATTGCACACACACACCCAGACCTGTGTAACTTGAGCTTGAAATTCAATACCAAACTTGAACAAATACTCTCTCTGCTCTTCTGTCTTGCCAAAGCAGTAACATGTTAACTGCATTTCAGTTGATCCACTTCTTTGAGGAGACTTGATTACAGATGTTTAAACATATTTCACTTCTGTACAACACCGTGAGAGAGACAGGATGCTCTGTGATGGAGGAATATAGTGATGTTGAAGGGGAAAAAAGTGACAAAGACTTTGATGGCATGATTGAGGAGAGGAATAAGTAAGCTGAAAGCTGAAATGAGAAAAAGTACAGATTAAGAGTCAGCAGAATACAAGGAAGGAGAGAGAGAGAGAGAGAGAGAGAGAGAGAGAGAGAGATCAGACGCAGGTGAGCAATCAGCATCATGGTCTCCCTGAGCAACCGAGAGCTCACATTTCCTCTAATCTTCTGCACCTCCTCCCTTACACTCCCAAATCCAACCCCCTCCACTTATATTCACACAAAGGTCCAGTGGAAACCTCCCATGTGTTTATGTTTCTCCCCACTCTCTACCCTCGATACAGGTAAAAAAGCTCTCCGTAACCATGGTGATGGACAGTAAGGAGGCTAAGCATGACGTGCGTGTAGAAGTAACCCTATCTGAAGGCCCAGGTAAACAGAGCAGACGTCTTAAAGAGACAGTAAATGTAGCGGTTAAAGGTGATAATTACCTTATTTAAGCACTGTCTCTTTAAGAAGAGTGTGATGCTGATGGGTTGTAAGTGGTCATTTAAGCTTCTTACAAAAACCCATCCAGGACTTGTGTGCCGTGCTCTGCGCTCTAATCATGTGCCTCCGATTTATACCATTGCTGTGTATTGAATGACGCTGTGCATCTTGTGATACTACATATTATTACCTTTCCATGATTTATATTTAAATTATATTCAAATCTATTCCAGGTTTGGAAGTAGTGTTGAGTCAATAGAATGCTGCACTCAGCGAATAAGGCAGTTATGCGCCATATTTAGCTGCACTATAGTATATTGAGCATTACAATATTGAGCTAAAGAATGGTATCAGAGATGAATATCTCTTGATGTATTGGAGATTTTGCTTGTATGATGCTTGAGAACCAGGCAATTTTATTCGAACCCTCTCCACACACCCAGAACAGTGTTATTCAGGATGTGTAGTGCATGTAGTATAGTGTTAGACCATGCTGTAGTAACTGAATGCAGAAATCCAACTCATCACAATTTCCGTGACTCTAACACAAGAATTTACAGGTTTGCAGATTGGACTTTATTGGACGTTTAATAAACAATGAAATCTCAAGTGCCAAGTATTAGTGCTGTACACTATGTCACATAATACGACATACTGTACAGGAGTTACAATGACATGAGGTGAGAGAGCTCTTCTTCCTTCATGGATGCTAACAACCGTACCTCCAGTTCAGTGTATGCGTTACTAAGTGGAGCTCTCAACACTGATATCGTTTAATAGATTTCTTTATGTATTAAGTATGTCTAAATGGCCAGCGGTATGAATCTTCAGCATTCCCTGATTGTCAGTGTTGGTAATTAAATGAAATTTTGAGGTTTATTAACAGGATAGATACAAATCCAAAAATCATCAACAATAAGCCAGTCCTGGTCATACACAGAATATCAGAGGGCAAACAGAATCCAATTCACAAATCCAAAGTTCAGGTCAAGGTACTTTTTTCTTTTAGCCATTATTCTACACACTGCAGTTGATGTTACTGCAGTTCTCCTGCAATGCTCAGAAATCATTCATGGTTTCAGGAGGGACATTAGACAAGCGATTTGTAAAAGGATTATTATGAAAATATAGTGTTATTTTTCTTACTGTTCATGTTGTTTACCACCCTCCACGGTTCTGCTGCATTATAAGACCGTTTTTGTTGAGATGGGGCAAAAAAAGGGAAGTGGGGCTCAATGGGAAAAAGTTTTAATACCTCTGGCCTATATATATATATATATATATATATATATATATATATATATATATATATATATATATATATATATATATATATATATATATATGGCACATGCCTTCAGCTTGTGTTGTTATTCACAATAACATGGCCTCCTTTTCTGTTATTGTCAAGTTGATTATCATCATTAGTCTGGATACACTGTGGTCTGAGTGTAGATGTACTGTAATGTTCAGTGGATTTGTCTCAGTGTAATTTTATGATGGTGTAGAGTGGTGTGAGTAGTCTCTGGTTGTATTGTAGTACTGAGTTGAGTGGTACAAATGCCACTCTCCTGGCAGAGTGCTGTCCAGTGCACTTCCACGCCTCAGTAACTGAACATGCCTGCAGCACTATATTGTGGACGCAAGATAGGACAGAACCAGGGAAGCGAGAGAGGGAGAGAGAGATGGAAAGAGAGAGAGAGAGAGAGAGAGAGAGAGAGAGAGAGAGAGAGAGGGATTTGTTTCAGCCTTGTCAGACAAAGAGTAAGAGAGAATTATTACAATGTATTATACAGTCCCCTCCGAAACTATTGGAATGGCAAGACTAATTCATTTGTTTGTGCTATACAGCAGAGACATTTGGGTTTGAGATCAAAAGATGGACATGAGACATGAGAGTTTAGGATTTCAGCTTTTATTTCCTGGTATTTACATCTAGATGTGTTAAACAACACAAAACATAAAACCTTTTATATCAGACCACCCAATTTTTCATTGAGCAAAAATACAGGATCAGATAAGACTTGAAGTAAATGAAAGTAAAAAACACTTAATATTTGGTTGCATATCCCTTGCTTGCAAAAACTGTATAAAGCCTGTGACTCGCTGAAATCACCGAATTGTTGCTTTCTTCTTATGTGATGCTTTTCCAGGTTTTTACCATGGTCTCTTTCAGTTGTTGTTTGTTTTGGGGGGTTTCTCCCTTTAGTCTACTCTTCAGGATGTGAAATGCTGCTCAGTTGGATTTAGGTCTGGTGATTGACTTGGCCAGTTTAAAAGCTTCCACTTTTCCCCCTTGATTAAGTCCTTTGTTGAGTTGGCAGTTTGTTTTGGATCATTGTCTTGCTGCATGATAAAGTTCCTTCCTGCTAATTTGGATGCATTTCTCTGTAAATTGACAGACAAAATGTTCCTGTAAACTTCTAAATTCATTCTGCTGCTACCATCATGAGTTACATCATCAATAAAGATTAGTGAGACTGTTCCAGAAGCTGCCATGCAAGCCCAAGCCATGACACTACCTCCACCATGTGTCACAGATGAGCTTGTATGTTTTGGATCATGACCAGATCCTTTCTGTCTCCACACTTTGGCCTTTCCATCATTTTGGTAGAGGTTCATCTTGGTTCCAGAACTTTTGTGGCTCATCTCTGTATTTCTTTGCGAAATTCCAATCTGGCTTTCTGATTCTTACTGCTGATGAGTGGTTTCTATCTTGTGGTATGCCCTGCTCTCAAAATCTTATTTGAACGGTAGATTGTGATATCTTCTCCCCTGCCCTGCGGAGGTTGTTGGTGATGTCACTGACTGGGTTTTTCTTCACAACTCTCACAATGTTTCTGTCATCAGCTATTATCGTGTTCCTTGGCCGACCCATTCGGGGTCTGTTGCTCAGTACACCAGTGGTTTCTTTCTTTTTCAAGACATTCCAAATTGTTGTATTGGCTGTGCCTAATGTTTGTGCAATGGATCTGTTTGATTTTCCCTCTTTTCTCCCATAAATAGCTGTCTGATGTTCATGTGGTCATATTATCCAATATTGTTGCTTGCCAACAGTTCGATGGTTTGATACAAAATGTGCTATGTTCCATGTTGCTTAACACATATACATATAAATACCAGGAAATAAAAGCTGAAATTCTAAACTCTCTTCTCATATTCATCTTTTTTCTCAAACCCAAATGTTTTCAGTCTACAGCAAAAACAAATTAATTAATTGACCTTGCCATTCCAATAGTTTCGGATGGGGCTGTAATTTCAAGCAAATAAAATTTGTATAAGGAACGGAAACAAGCAATGTTACTGAAACAAAAAACTTGGAGTGGTGAGTTAATACATCGGCCACAGACAGAACACCACAAGCACATATGAATCAGTGACACTGTTGTCATTCTTCCACACTGCCTTTGTGTCGTAAAACACAATTTGTAACTCTACACTTCTTTCCACTTTTAGCCTGTAACAGATCCATCCAGGTCCCTAAATGCATTTATCGTGTCAGGAGTGTAGAGTGGCCCTGTAATGAAAGAGATCACACATACACATAAACACATTTAGACGTCTGAGCTAAACTGTTATATATCCATCTCTATGGGGTTTACGATTCAGCATAATCCGATGCCAAGCACAGACTCATAGAAATAACCGGGAGATACCAAAGGTCCTTCTCTTATCTTTAGTATAACATTGTTACATGGAAACAATGACACAGAATGATTTCTCAGCGGCTGTGAAGTTTGCAAAGGCAAAACTATCTTATAAATGGTAGGTCATTTTTGTTTTACATACTAAAATGCATAAATGCATACAAAACTGATGTTAAACTTGAGACATACTTATTAGCAAGTATATTGTCACGCAACTCCTAGGGGAAAGAATTGTGAGGAAATGAGGCTGGCTTATGCGAAACATAATCACATGTAGTAATGATATGCCTATTCAGATATAGCTGTACAAAGGTGTTCTGTAATAATCTAAAAAAAAAAACAAACGTGTATATATTTATGTTTTTAAAATCCTCAGTGCATGAGGATTCTATTAGTTACAACTTAAAATAACTGTATTATGTGTATATATATATATATATATATATATATATATATATATATATATAGTAATCTTCTCTACACTCTTCTAAATAGTAAAACATTTTGTACAAATGATGCGAAATATTGATAAATAATGCCACTAAATTGTAAATGACCATACCATAGTACATTTTAAGGCACATGAAAGAGACTGGCTAAGCTTTGTACTCGGTCTACAGTACATCAAACCATAATACAAAAGATATCCTGTAGGAAGACAACAAGGAAACGAGACACCACAAATTATCCTGGCAAACAAATGGCCATATTGTTTGGTGGTAATGAGTCCATTAACATGTAATAGATATGATGAGGAAGTGGTGGCTCTGGGGCAGGAAATGCTAAAGGCTTCATAAATTCTGCTTTACATTCTAATATACAGAGTGTCCCAAAAGTCTCCATATACAGGGAAATTAACACTTTTTAACAAAATGTAACTTTCTTTACAAAACATCCTCTACATGATTGCCATTTCTTTGTAAACACACACAGAGTCATCTCTCCCGACTTGGGCTCCCAGTTTGGCGACGTGTGTGATGTGCTCGCCATGTTTCCTGTTAAAGTCAATCGCAACCTTGTGACAGCTTCCTGATCCAGCCATGAGAATGATTTCAATACGTTCTTTTGTCAAAGGTGTTGTTATATAGAAATATAATAATAATAACTATATAAACTAAGAATGTCAAATTTTGGGGAGGCATTTTGCTAAAAATGGTTGATTTCCCCTATGTATGGAGGCTTTTGGGACACCCTGTAGAATTAAATATACACAATGTGTAAAGTACACTGAACTATAATGAATAATAGTAATTGAAAATAAAATATATTTTATAGTACATTTATGCATTTAAAATGTGGAAAAGGAAAAGTATGAACGTATATAGTAGTACATATGGATGATATAGGCTTAACACTATATCACAATATTTTATGGTATTTTTTGCGGTAACAGTATATATATGACTATATGAAAATATTAACATTCAACACTATCTTTTTTGGCTATTTAATATTTAATCAAATATAAAACTATACCTATTAAATAGTCTAAAAAATAGTATATGAATTTTATTCACAAATTAAAATTGCAGTGAAATTACAAACACCAACACTCGCAAGATTCATAATCTAACCCCAAGAACAATCAATGGAAATGTTGTGAAAAAAAAAGAAAAAGAAAAGAAAATTACTGTAAAAGTGCATATAATGTTTAAACAGTGCAAACTTAACAAGTATTGCTGCAAAATATCAGAACAGTATATAAACACAATAATGATTCAAACCAAGAACAAGTTTGAAATGTAAAAATTCTTTAAGATTCTGACTTTATTCTCAAACTACATGCTAAAGTTGGAACTCTGCCTTTCGCCAAGCTCGTTCTCGTTCTCGTAATGACACCCACGTCATTAACTATATCATCAATTTCACGGGATGACGAATTCTTATCATGGGGAGGAATTGTACAGGTATATCAAGGAACGATACGATATGGCACAGCCCTATATAGTAGTGATTAATTTTTCTTTTTGGCAGAGCAGCCCATATATCTGGTAACTTTCCATATGCTCCACAAAATACAAGGACATAAAACACTATACATTACATACATGCATACATACATAAATACATACATGCATACATACATATACAGTGCCCTCCACTAATATTGGTATGCTTCATACATATGAGCAAAGAAGGCTGTGAAACATTGTCTTTATTGTTTAACCGTTTGATCTTTTGTTAAATAATTCCCAAAAATACTCTCATGGATATCAAACAATTGCAAACACGACACAGATTTATCAAAAAAAATAAATATTAGTGTTAAATATAGGCGTAAATATAGGTTAAGTCTCCAAAACTACAATCCAAAGTCACCTACATCACCACAAGTTGTTTGGAAGGGTTTCAAGAAAAAAGCCTCTACTCTCATCCAAAAACAAACTCAAGCATCTTCAGTTTGCCAGACACTACCAGAACTTCAAATGAGATCGGGTTCTATGGTCAGATGAAACCGAAACAGAGCTTTTTGGAAATAAACACTAGAGGTGGTTTTGGTGCACACAGAGAGGTAGCCATATGGAAACGTACCTCATGCGCACAGTTAAATACGGTGGAGGCTTTTTAATGTTTTGGGACTGTTTTTCTGCCAGAGGACCTGGACAAGTTGTTAGGATACATGGCATCCTGGACTCCATCAAAAATCAACAGATATTAAATGAAAACCTGACTGCCTCTGCCAGAAAGTTTAAAATGGGTCATGGTTGGATCTTCCAGCAGGAGAATGATCCAAAACATACATCAAAATCAACACAAAAATGGTTTACTGACCACAAAATCAAGGTCCTGCCATGGCCATCCCAGTCCCCTGACTTAAACCCATAGAAAACCTGTAGGGTGAACTGAAGAGGAGAGTACACCAGCGTGGACCTTGAAATTTGAAGGATCTGGAAAGATTCTGTATGGAGGAATGATCTCAGATCCCTTGCCATGTATTCTCCAACCTCATCAGGCATTACAAGAGAAGACTCAGAGCTGTTATCTTTGGGGTTCTGCACCCCAAAGCTGTATTCAGAGTAGGAATATACTTCTGTATACTGAGATTTTCCTAATTAAGTGCATTTTAATTACATATGCCACATGGTGGTGTAGTAGGTAGCATTGCTGTCTAGGTTACTGTCTGTGCTTGAGTATGTGAGTGTTCGTATGTGCGTCGTAAAGACACGTCGTAAAGACAACAAAGCGAAAGTATTGGAGAATTGGCCATCACAAAGCCCTGACCTGAATCCTGTAGAAAAATTGAAAACATGTCTGAGCAACTCACAAACCTGACTGAGTTACACTATTTCTGAACAAAAGTATTGTGAGAAGCTTGTGGAAGGCTACTCCAGGTGTTTGATTCAAGTTCATGAAATGAGAAGGTAACACCACCAATTTCTAACAAGGTGTATCTAAACTTGTGACACACTAAAAATCTGATAGTAAGTAAACGCTGATAGTAAATCTCTTATGATGGCTATTATTTTGAAATGACCACTTATGGAAATAAATAGATAGAAATGGAAATGACTTGACACAGAAATGTATGGTAACATGAAATGCGTGGAGCTGTGAAAAATTCAGTTTGAATGTCTTTAGCCTAGGGTGTATGTAAACATTTGAGCTCAGCTGTAACATTTAAGATGCATCTGTCCATTTCCTTATGTTTAGTAACAATTGTTTTTAAGATTTATATCTATAAATCTAGAACATTCTCATGGAGATTAGGAATTTTTCTTCCTCTACGGTACCATTAACTTGTGGTGTACCTCGAGGATCGATTTTGTTTCCATTGTATTTGCTCCCTTTAGGTTTGATTTTTCAGAAGCACAACATTATACCCAGGATTCCTCCCCATTGTAACATGGGGAAAATTTTGACATGTACTCTTTGAACTGTCCTGAGGAGGTAAAATGCTGGCTGGCAGCCAGTTTTCTAACACTTAATTAATCTAAAACTGAAATTGGACCACCAGTTTCTATTATACAGATAAATAATCATCCTGGTCTTTCATCTGTGAATTCTCATGCTCATGTAAAAAAATTTGGGAGTGATTTTTGATAACAGCATTAAATTCAAATCAATTCAGTGGTGACGAGTGACCTTTATCATCTCAGATCCATTGCGAAATTGGAAGCGTTTTTAGCCAGTAAAGGACTTGGAGATAGTAATTCATGCATTTATATCCTGGCTGGATTATTGTAACTCACTGTACCTTGGTGTGGCTCAGTCCTCTTTATCCCGCCTTCAATTGGTACAAAACGCTGCTGTATGTCTTCTTACGGGAACTAGAAAGAGGGAACGTATTTCGCCTGTTAATAAACGCGCCTTGCCTTGCCCTTTCTATATTTCCAATCATTTGCTCATGCATCTGTTTATACTGCTAGTGGCTGAATTGTGATAGTCTGTTTTTTTTTGTTTTTTTTGTTAGATAGGGCCCATATTTTCTTATACCAGATGTGTTGTGCATTAGGAAACCAGACCTGAAGTGTATTTGCTCAAAGTACAATAAATTTACCCACCCACTAGAGCTTTAGGGATACGACATAAACATGAAATTGTACACTACAAGAGTTCATTAAGGAGAAACGTGATATGCGTTTTGCTAGGGAAAAAAAAATATATAGAACCCCACAAAAGGATGCTCATGTTATGATAAAATTCTCAGAGTCTGTATTGTGCTTATCTAATTTGTTATGTGCGATCTGTCTCTATATAAAATACAGCTGTTTTTTTTGGTTTGAGAGAAGTAACAGATACAGTATGTCAGGTGTGTCAGTGAATGAAACTGACAATTACTGATATGCACTTTCAGCTTCATACCTTCATGCCTTCACACTTCACTTACAATCACAAAATTAAAATGGTCTTTTTCCATCACATGATGATAACTATTTTCTCACTTGCAGACCGGCGGCGGCCGGGTAAATTCCAGCCATTCCGCCGCCTGTTTGGAAGGAAGAGGAGGAGGGAGACAGAGCGAGGGTTTGAGGAAACTGAACTTAAACCCAGCCACTCCACCGATGAAGTGTGCAATGGAGTGGTCTCAGGCCCAGAAGAGTCCAGTCAGCATCTAAGGTTATAGATCTGGCAGGAAAAACATAAAATACTGTTGTATTTCATCATATTTTAACTTTCAAAAAACATCAGCGTAAGCACCCCCCCCCCCCCCCCCCCCCCCCCCCCACCACCCTTAAATACTGATCTAGAATAAGTTTTACTTTTATATTCCACCCAATGACAGAGTAAATGCTACAAAATAATAATTCACAAGTGAAGTTCCAGCTTGCACATAAATAGTAATAAATTTTGGTTTGTACGTTTTGTGCATGTGTGAACATAGAGAGCTAAATCCCCTGGGGTCTCGAGCTTTTTCACACGAGAGCATCTTCATCCCTGAGGATTCTGTAGAGAAGCCGTGCTCAGAACTGACCATGTCTCAAGAGAACGTCTCAGACAAAGTCAGGAACCTACAAGTAAGTGTATTTTAATGAAATATTCATTCTCTTATACAGATGCGTACTATACATGCAAACACATATTTTAACAAAGGTAAAGCCTATTACAATAAGTAAGGAATGAAACACCTCAGGACATGCTGTTACAGATGATAATCAATGACAGGATGATGTGATGTGGTCAGTGCGAAGCGGAGAACTGAAGCCTCTTTTCTCTCTGTTTGGATGTTAATAAGACATAAAAATGCAGCTTGTTATGTTACGTTGAATCCAGAACGTGCAAAGTCTTCTGTACTGAAGACACTCTTATGATGGCAAACGTACTAACCTTTACAAAGTGCTGACACCTTCTCCTTCTTCAATGTTAAATAAACATCAGGGTCAGGGTCACGGTGGATCTGCAGCCCATCCCAGTAACAGTGGATGCAAGGCTGGAGAATTCACCCTGGATGGGCTGCTAATCCATGACAGGGCACCATTCATACACTCATTCACACCTAGGGGCAATTTAGCATAGCCAATCTGCCTACTGGCATGTTTTTTGGGAGGAAGGAAGAAACGGGAGAACCTGGAGGTGCTGTTATATAAAATTAATCAACAGCTTCTTATTAATCAGATTTGAGTAGGAAATATACTTATTACTATTATTTTTATTATATTCAAATTTAATCTAGCACCACTTACCTTATTTACCTCATAATATAATTGAGCTCTGTACCCTGTGTTTAATTCTACAGAGGCAGATAGCTCATAATATAAAGTTTGGTCAGAAACCTCCCTCAGTTAGAAAAAGTGAAGGAGATGAAGGTAGCTCAGACGAGGAAGAAATACCAAGAAGTCCACTGCGAGTCCTGGCACAGGTGGAGCCAGAGCCACAGGAGACCGAAGCCAGGGAGAACGTAAGAAAAAAAACATCTTAACATTTTTAAAGAGTCCTTTAAAAAGTAAATTTTTTTACAACAAAAAATGACAGATTTTTATAAGAATGTACAGCTGTAAGACAGACTAATGGAACTGTGGTACACTATATGACCAAAGGTTTGTGGACACCTGACCATAACAGCTTCCCATTCCAGTCCTCTTTGCTGTTATAATAACCTCCACTCTTCTGGGAAGGCTGTCCACTAAATTTTGGAGTGTCGCTGTGGTGTGAGGAGGTCTGGTGTGCAGTCGGTGTTCCAGTTCATTCCAAAGGTGTTCAGTGGGGTTGAGATCAGGACTCTGTGCAGAACATTCGAGTTCTTCCACTCCAATTTTGGCACACAATGTCTTCATGGGCCATGGTTTGTGCACAGGGACATCGTCATGTTGGAACAGGTTTGGGCCTCTTAGTTCCAGTGAAGGAAATTTGTAATGCTACATCATACAGACACATCCTATACAATTGTGTGCTTCCAGCTTTGTGGCAACAGTTTGGGGAAGAACCATGGAGGTTTGATGGTCAGGTGTCCACAAACTTTTGGCTATATAGTGTACAGAATACTATCACTTTAAATCTATCCTTAATATTTTATATCTCTACATGAATTATGAAAATATTTGAATGTCATTTCTTTTTACTAAGACTCTTTTCTGTTTGATAATTAGGTTTCATCTGCTACCTGTGATGTGGTTCACTATAGGACTCCTGTGAAGTCCCCTCGCACAAAGCGGCCTCCTCCTCCTGGTACGATTGAATCAATTAACCTAGATGCTGTTCCCCAGTCCGCTCCACGCTTGGACAACACTGCTGCCAAACATAAACTGTCTGTCAAACCCAAAAACCAGCGAGTGTCCCGTAAGCACCGCAGATTCACACAGGTAAGGAATATTTTTTCCTTTGACTGACACCTAGGAAATTTGTGAACCTCTTATAGTAACACTAGAGACTCCGATTCAGGGTGAGGATCCATGGGCAAAATTTAATAACAGTTCCCATTTCAAAATATAAACACAATCCAAGAATCAAAGTTGATAATCCAGGCAAAGTGGTAAAAAAAAAAATCCCCCAAAAAACATCAAACATGTAGCGAAACAATCAGAAGGCAATCCAAACTGCAAAATCCAAAGAACAGGCAGAGATCAAAAGACAAGAGACAAAATATTGGCAAGGCTTTGCAATAACTGAATGATAAACTCTATGATCTGCTTATATAGCATCAAACCAACAAGTGACCAGGAAGTGAGGTACAGCAGAGGTCACACTAATAGTCCGGAGAGCGCAACGTCTGCTGGCAGGGAGGGAAAGTGTCCGGAGTCCCACTTACCCTTTATTGGTTTACCTGTTACAAAACTCATGTCTTTCTTTGTCAATTTTAGGAGTTTCTGGAAGTGGATATTTCAGCACTTCTGCAAGAAGAGACAGATGTGCAGAAACCTGCAGAAGAAACAGGGGTTTGGAGAGAAGGACATGTAAGAAGTCACTGGACCAGAGATGAGCAAGAGCTTCCTGAAAAATCTAAGAAGCAGAGACTTCATGAAGAGGAGCAGGAACGTCTGGAGCTTCAGAGAATCCAGGAGCAAGTGAAACAGAGAAGGAGAGAAGAAGAAAGAAGAGCTGAGGAACTGAGACTGGAACAGGAGACAATGCGCAGAAAACAGGAAGAATATCAGCGAAAGGAGGAAGAGGAGCAAAGGCAACGGGAAGAAGACAGAAGGAAGGAAGAAGAAGAAATGAGAAAGAGGGAGGAGGAGCAACGCTTGAAGGAGGTCGAAGAGAGAAAGAGACGTGAGGAAGAAGAACGAAAAAAGAGAGAAAAAGAGAGAAGGAGAGCAGAGGAAGAAAGAAGAGAGCAAGAACTCATAGCAGAGCGCCTTCGCCTGGAGGAGGAGAGGAAAAAGAAAGAATTGGAGGAGCAGAAACGAAAAGCGGAGGAGGAGGCAGAAAAACGAAGGCTTTGGGAGTTACAGGAAAAACAGCACAGAGAAGAAGAAGCACGTCTTTATGAGGAACAAAGAAGGCGACAAGAAGAAGAGGAGGCTGAGATGAAAAGATTGGCTGATGAAAAGAAAAGGAAGGAAGAGGATAAAAGAAAGAGGCAGCAAGAGGAGATGAGAGCTGCTGAGGAGCACTCCACATCCTCTGATCCAGAGTGGAAGAGGAAAGCAGAGGAGCTGCGATGGAGGGAGATGGAAGAGAGGCAAAGACCTTTCACTTTCAAAGTGTCCTCGGGTGAAAAGCAAATCCTATTTCAGAAGGTCAATCTAACACCAGTTACCCCAGTACCTGCTCAGCAGGGTGAAACAGCTGCTGAAATCAGGGAAGGCACTGCAGGAGTTCCTGATTCACCAACTTTATCTTCATCCCTGTATGTTCCTCACACTGCTATATTAGTGACTGGAGCTCAGTTGTGTGGTACAGCAGTAAATCTGGATCAGATAAAAGACACAGCCTGTAAGTCTCTGCTTGGTCTCTCTGAGGACAAAAAAGCCTTTGGGACCCCAGCAGGGAAGAGCAAGGTATCACCAGATCGCAAATCTGGAAAAACCAAATCTTTAAACGAATCCTCTTTATCACCAGACCAGTCTAGTGCTGCTGTCCTGGCAGAGTGGGCCAGTATACGATCCAAGATTTTTAAAGGTGGCCTAGATGGAAAATACCAAGAGCACCCAGACAAACAGGTGCAGAGCCGAACAACAAGTGAGGACATTGATGAGCCACCATTCTCTCACACCAATCTCAGGAAGACCATGTCAGCAAGCGCCAAGTTTTCCATCACTCCAGCCAGAAAAAAGTTTGCAGACTCTAACAGAAATTCTGAGGTCCTTAGTCAACAAGAGACAGAAGGAGGTAGGGGGGAATTACCATCCACAGATTCTGCTCCTAGCCAGCATCTCCATTCACCTTCCTCTGCCAGCAAAGGTCAAAATAAGGGAGGAAAGGTGGTCCGTACCTCAGAAAGTACAGAAGAATGCAAGTTTGCCAAAGACCTTCCTTCTTTCCTCGTTCCAAGTCTGCCACATGGATCCCCGAAAGCTCCAACATCTGAAACAGGACCCCTGAGCCAGGTGGAATCAGAAGACTCAAAGTATTATGGGGAACAGAGAGAACAGAGTGGTGACGAGAGGCCCTCACCATTTGGTATCAAACTGAGGAGGACCAACTACTCCCTTCGTTTTCATAGTGAGCAATCCACAGAGAAGAGGAAGAAAAGGTATAGTGCAGGTGACAATTTTGAAGGCGTACCAGTGCCCCTCACCTCTACTGACCAATACTCTGACACTTCTGCATTCTCAGAGAAGACCAGTATCACGACTCCACTTGGAGAGAGTGGAATCAAATTCCAAGGAATCTCCAGTGTAGAGTCCCGCTCCAGGCCTGGTAGAATTGCTTCCTCTTCACCATGCAGTGAACGTGACAAACTCATCTCTAAGCCCCCAATTTATCAGAAACCAGTCACATTTCCCAAACCATATGATGGTGCCACACCTCCACATTCTCCCCTACCTAAACCTGGTAGAAGGACTTCTGGGGACATGCTGACTCAACGATCAGGTGGACCAGAATTGGCAGCTTCTGAAGAGCGCATTGATCAAAAGTTAGAGCCCTCAGAATCCATGCAGTGTCAGAGGAATGGTCAGGGGGAGGATGAGCCAAAAGAAAAGAAGTCCTTCTTTCCATCCATCAGCATTCCATGGAGAGAGAAAACAGACCGTAAGACTGAACTCATAAGAAGAGGCAAGTATAATCTCACTTGTTATATGAATACTTAAATGTCATATGATCTTTAAATGTCTTGACACAAACAAATACATATGGTAAAATGTGTTACAATTACATTCCATGCAATAATAGCACATTATAAACCAGCCAGAAGAGTACTGAATAATATGTCACTTCCATAAGTGTGAACACAATACAGAACATTGTTAAGGTAAATAAGTCTTTGCTTAGTGTGTCTTTGTCACTCTCAAAGCAGATGCAAATTGCGCTCCTGTCTGCTTTACAGAAAAGCCCTCTCTACAGAGCAGGCATTCCTTAGACAGTTCACGGGCACAGGAGAAGGAGACAGGACCATTATGGATCACTCTGGCTTTGCAAAAACAGAAGGGTTTTAGAGAACAGCAGCAAAGCAGAGAGGAAAGGAAGAACCAGAGAGAAGCCAAGCTGGCTGAGAAACAAGCCAAGGACCGAGAAAGTGTAAGTACAACAGTACTTGTATTTCTTGTATTTCTTCTGTTTTTTGTGTATATATCATACTAAATTATTTGAGAAATTAAAACACAATCTAAGATAAAACAAAGGCAACCTCAATACACACAAAATACAGTTTTTAAATGATAGTTATTTATTGAAGCAAGTTATCCAGTACCAACTGAGCCTGTGTGAAAATGTATTTGCCCCATAATTATTAATTCCCCAAATCTATGAAACTGCATTCATAATGAGGTTCAACTGGACTAGATGCAACCAAGCCTGATTACTGCAAACCATGCCAAGGACAACATCAAAGGACCTACAGGTCTCTCTTGCATCAATAAAGGTCACTGTTCATGACTCCACATCAGAAAGACACTGGGCAAAAATGGCATCCTTGGAAGAGTGGCGAGGTGAAAACCACTATTCAGTTTTGCCAAAACACAGCTTGATGATCCTCAAACCTTTTGGGAGAATGTTCTGTGGATTGATGAGTCAAAAGTAGAACTCTTTGGGAGATAGGGGTCCCGTTAAATCTGGCTAAACCAAACACCGAATTCCACATGAAGAACATTATACCTATAGTGAAGCATGGTGGTAGCAGTGTGATGGTGTGCTGCTTCAGGGCCTGGGAAACTTGCAGTAATTGAGGGAAACATGAATTCTGCTCTCTACCAGAAAATCCTTTAAAAAAAAGAAAATCCTAAAGGAGATCCGGTCTTCATTCCATAAGTTGAAACTCAAGCGTAACTGGATTATGCACCAAGACAATGATCCAAAGCATAGAAGTAAGTGAAAGACTGATGTCCAGTTATCGGAAGTGTTTGGTTACAGTTATTGCTGTGGTGGTACAACCAGATTTTAAGTTGAAGGGGGCAATTCATTTTTCACATGGGTGATAGGTGTAACTTGGATAACTTGTTTTTGCTTCAATAAAATAAATAAATATAAAATGCATCGGGTGTTTACTCAGGCTGCCTTTGTTTCATGTTGTATTTTGTTTGAAGATCTATTTAGTATGATATAGACACAAAAACAGAAGAAAAGAAAGACTTTTTCACAGCACTGTATCTGTTCTACCTGTAGTTCATGTATATAAAGCCCAGTGCACACTACATGACTTGCAAAATCTCAGAATCATTGACCCTTTTGCACTACATGACTTTAATAACTTGCAATCAGTTGGTTTTTTTTGGATGTAAGAGTGTGCACACTATCTGGAGAGGTCCCAGCCGAAGCCCACTTTCTCAGGAAAATGAACAAGAGAGCTGTCTATCATCATGTGACTTTGGGACTATTTTGTATTGAAACAAGAAAAAAGAGAAATAAGAGAATAATGTGCTGCAATGGTTGATTGGGGAGACATAGGCAATGAGGACTGTCTGTTATGAAAAGAGAACTGGTGGTATAAAAAATGCTAAGAAAAAAAGGAGCTGTTTCAATACTGTGTGCCACCAGGAATCACATTTAGTTTGCTTTACTAGTGTATGACATGCCAAATAATTGATCCTAGAAGCAATATTATTGTGCTTACATATTGTTCTTGCTTTTCCACTCAAGTAGATGGATGATTAACTGGACCTACTATAAATGAAAGCATAAGAATTTGATTTCCTGTCAGGCTCTCATTGGCTGTTTCCCATTACTGTCCTTGCAACTAGTTTCAGAAGGTTTCACACTATGTATATATCAAACATGCTCGAAAATATCAGCTACTGGGAAATCTACACTAAAAGCTTCTAATGCTCACTAGACTTAAGCTACAAAGAATGTTTACAGGTATATCTACTATGATATGGGAAACATCTCAGGACTTGCCTTACAGGGTGGTATAGTGAGCCCTACAGAGGGTAAGGGGAATGTACACTCCAGTACTCCTAAGGCACAAACCCCAGAGGAGAACAAGAGACCAGACACATTACTGACTCGCTTTGAACGTCGTGACAATTTAAAGAAGGCCAATACCCTACCCACTTCTGTCACAGGTGCAGTTTTTTTCTCTCTTCTGTTTATTAGAATGTCCTGCACAAAATAAACTTGTTCATGTCAAAGTTTAATTAAAGATATTATTTAAATGTCAAACCAGTGAAGTAGGTCTATCTTTCATCTTTTTCAGTCGAGATAGCAGACTCTACCCCATCACCCCCAGCAGCAAAGGACATAACAAAGCGCTTCCCACCTAGTGACACTCCGCAGGTTTCCACTGAACCAGCTTGGCTTGCTCTTGCCAAGCGTAAGGCCAAAGCATGGAGTGACTGCCCACAGATCATCAAGTGATATGTTAACTTTGACTTCTTCTTTCTTTTTTTTAAAAAAAGGGAACACAAACTTCCATGTCATTCACAGGGTATCATATCACCATGCTCATGACCATTCACAAAATACCACATTACCTGTTAAACTGCATTCACTTTTAATTTTTTGGTGCCATTTTCACCCCGGAAAATGGGTAGCAAGCGGCATGTATTTCTAAAATATTGACATACTTGTAATTTTATGTAAAACGGTCCATAACTATAGTGATGTGTTCAAAACACACAATTCTGGATTTGAGAGACAGACACAAAAAGCTGCTCAATTTTACTCAAGAGAATCATTAAAATGTTTAAATAATTTGCATTAAAGTTAAAAAAACAACACCACCACCACCCATCAAACCAGCTTTCAAGCGTATATCTTCTAGTTACAACCCGGTAATCCAAGCCCAGCAGACCTGTTGCTAGCAAATCATTTGTCCGAATATATAAGGCATGCGTAGTATACAAAGAAACATTACTAAAACAAATGATTCACATATGATTTAACAGTTTGAGATCAACTCTTTGGGGAGTCTTTTAAGAACTCGCTCAAGGGCTAAAGTTGCACAGTAGGTGTCAAAGTAACAAATATCTTACTTCACCCCATGATATGTATTGTGTATTACAAGCATGAACTTCAGAACTGGCTACTGTTTTTGAAATTTTTTTAAAGGTTAGATACTGGTCCTGACATATTTAAAAAAAAAAAAAAATGTATTTGTTAAATTGTCTTAACACCTCTTGTCTAATATGGACACGGTTGATTCTCTCATTTGTTTTTGCGAATATTAACTTATTTGATATGCCAAGATTTTCACTGTGTGACAAAAGACTGCTGTCATTTAAGCTGTCACTGAAAATTAACATAATGATGACAGTCACTGTGTTTACTTATGTAAATAACTTACATAGTAAATGTTATTAATGACGCTTCCGTTCAACCACCATGTTAAATCATCTCACTGGAACCCGTTAACCAAACGTTAATGAACTATCTGCTTCTTGCACAGTGTTTATGCCCTCCAGTTTCTTTGGAACACAGACTGCTCGCTTGCTGTAATAGAAACACTTGTTATCCTGTAGCTTGTGCTAGCTCTTCTTGTATCAGACATTAAAAGCAAGTCAGTGGGAGATCAAAAAAAAAAAAAAAAAAAAAAAAAAAAAAAAAAAACATTCTGCTGGGGGAAGACTAACCAATGACTTTCCAGAGGAAAAGACATTATTCTCATAAATAACAACAGCTTTGAACTAATAGAAAGCCTTGATCTCCCAGCAAAACACCAACCCCGTCTACTTAAAGTAATATTTTGTATGTAATGTATGTAGGTATCTATGTACAGAGGTGGACTGAACTGCACTGTGTTCCTTTGAAGATCTATGAGTTCTGTCGCTTTGTTTTTAATTTGGTCCTGTGCAATCGTGTAGCGTCAAAACAGTGTTGTATGTAACATTGAAATAAAAACAGTTTGTTGGTAATTGCACTTTTTGGTTCCATTTACAAAAGGTACTCTTAAGAAGAGAAGATTCTTAAGGAATATAAATTTAATGAATTCTCTAGAAAAACAAAAACAAACACTAAAGACAGATGTTTGATGTCTTTAGATGTTTGTGTTTAAATGTCTGTTTTTGCATAGAAATTAAAGATCGACCAATAGTGGATTTTACGGATAACTAAGTCGGGCGGTACCTACCTGCCGATAAATGGTTAATCAACTGATAGTTTTTAAAATTGATTCTGAATGAAAACATAAAACACACAAAGTAAAATATTGCTGAACTTTATTCATAATAAACATTACTGAAAATGTACTGTACTTTTTAACATGAAATTAATGTAGAAATAATATATATGAACTATTAATAAATATTAAAGTAATTAAAGGATATACAGTACTGTACAAAAGTTTTAGGCTCATGCAAATAAATGCTGTAGAGCAAAGATGCCTTCAAAATAATGAAATTAAATGTTTTTACATATATTAGAAAAAAAATACCATAAAGAACAGTAAACAGTAATAAATGAAACAAAAAAAATTCAATAGTAATCTACGGTACAATTAGTGCAGTTTTATAATGAGCTGCAAGTTTTATTGAGCATGTTCTAGAACCAGCGACGGTTCTTCTGGAGACTTTGACTGTCGCACTTGCTTCTTTGAAGCAAAATCCAGCAGCCTTCATTAGGAGTTTTTTTGTCTGAAAAGTGATCTCTATTATGTAATATGCTGCTTTCTTTAACGACATACGAACATTTTTCTTTAACATTTAATTCTGTGCTGGAAATCTAATGTTTTTTTGTACTGACTCAATAATGTAGAAGTCATAAAATATATATATAAAAAAAAAACATCTATTACAAAGTTTGTACTAAAAAAAATTAGGGTGGCTAAAACTTTTGCACAGTACTGTACATCCAAACTGAATTTTAAAAAAATCATTTCAAATAACAACAAAACTTGTCAGTGATAGTTTTTATTTCGCCTCCAGAGGCTGCTCTCGTACTGGATAATGACAGCAGATCCTTCTCAGCCGCTCCCTCAACGGATGCAACCAGGAAAAATTATCTGCGTGGATTTCTGGAGATAACCGATTGCTTTAACTATCGACAAAACGGTCGACCTTTACTAGAAATCTATCTTAGGAAATATGACAAAATAATATATTAACATCTGTACAATACCAGTACATAGTGCTAAAATGCTACTATTATTTTAGAGCGTTTTATATACGTTACATAGCCATTTACATATTTAACCAATAAGAACATCTGACATATTGTACTCAGAGATGCTTTAGTTAATCCTTCCTGCTAGTCAGTTCCAAGCAGTACACGTAGTCATTACGACATCCTACAACTACAGTGTGACCCCACACGATAGGAGAGGAGAAGAGTTCACCAGGTAAGACGAAAGAGGCTTTCAGTGTTCCATGTTCTCCATCTAGTACCCACAGTGTTCCATCAGTTGAAGCTACAGCTACCAGGGTTCTTATGCCCCAGGGACTACCATCAAAAACAAAAGGACTGGAATACACCTTGCCTGTGGTTTGGAAGCGCCACAGTAATGATCCATTAGCAGGATTGATGCAGTATACACAGCAATCATGTGACCCACAAAAAACAGCTTGACAAGCTATAGATAATGTTGTGCAACCGTCGTATGCTCCAGATCTGGTTCTTTGATTGACTGAAGGTGGCAATGAGGCCAGGCATGGCGATGAAAAGACAGGTCCATCGGTGAGAAAATCCCACAACTAAGGAAAGGTGAATATGATTGAAAAAAGTTTTTATTTCACATGCAAAACTTGTCGACATCTCTATAAACACTGGCCAGATTTGTTTAAAGTTTCTATCAAAACTCAAGTATGGATGCAGATCATAATCTTTCTATACTTTACTGCATCTTTGTTCACACCTGTTTAACTACAGCCCCTACTGTACCTTCTCTTACCACATTTCCATCATGGCTCAATGCACTGATGTGTCCATTCACTGAACCAATGCAGACGCAGGAGTCAGAACAGGAAGGGGAGGAGAAAAACGGAACATCAGTGGAATATGTCCACAAGACTTTACCACTGTCCTATAAAACAAACACACAAAAAAAATTAAATGACATTTAAACTTCAAAAAGTCAAAATCAGAATCCGATTTCTGAGAGGGCAATGCTGGAATTAGACATAATTTCATCTGTAATTCAAACTAACAGGTCATCTCTTTTAAAGGATAAAGCTATATCAGCATGATCTGTTTATAGTACATATGAAGGGGTATGTTACAATGCTAATAAACCTTACTATCCACAGGTTGAAAGGCAACTCTGTTTTTCTGCTATATAGAAAGAAGGTCCAATACTTACTGGACTGAGGCAATGGAGCTGCCCCCGTAGTGTGGCCGAGTATAGCCGCCTGGGACAGGAGTGGACACACGGGGAAGAAAACACCGCACCACCTCCACAATAGTATTTCCATACACAACGCTTCACCTGAAACACACACATACCTTACACACAAGATCTCTGCTGACTGTGCATATTGAGTTCTGCAGGCAATCAAAATGAAACATTGTATACAGAAAATAAATAGGTTTTTTAAATTCTGGATTTGAACCCCCAACCCTGGAGGTGCGAGGCAAATGTGCTAACCACTAAGCCACCATGCCTGCCTTGAGAACACTAATATTTACTAAAATGTAATGGGTTGATTGAGTAGTCTTTACCAATGGTTCTAATGCATAGACAAATCCATCATGGGACCCGATGATAAACAGACCAGTCTGAGAGTCTACAGCAGGAGAACTCTTCACTGCATCTCCTGTCTTAAACACCCAGCACGTCTGCCCCGAGTCCACGCTCAGAAAATACACCTGCCCATCATAACACCCTGAGAACAGAGGTCAGGCATTGGACTATCAACAGTAATGGTAGGTATTCACTCACACCTAATACTAGCATTTCTGTGAAACCGGTCAGCTACAATCAAAATTATCTGACCCCCAGTGTAAATCAGGTTTATTGTCAAAATTTACAGACTCAGCTGTTTGCAATGAACAAATCAAACAAAAGCAGTTAAAATAATCCATCTGAAAATGCAACTTATAATACTTTCTCCAATTTCAAAATTATTCAACCCCCTGAATAGAATCCCTCACAACAGCACAGATATGCAAAACAGGTGTTGTCTCAAGTACACCTGATGCAACTAATCAAGTGCTTCATTAGTTGCACCAGGTGTGCTTGAGCTGGAACACATGAAATACCTGAACTGGCTAGGGGTAGAAAATTTATAAAATACCTGGACGAGGCAGAAAAAGGAAGCTATCAATACCTGCAGCCAGTTTTCTGAGAAGGCAGGTTGTGAAAAACCCTCGATTGACTGCAAAAGACCTGCAGTAAGACTTTGTGGCAACAGGCGCTGAGGTTTCAGTGAGCACAGTAAGGTGCGTACTAAACGCAGAAGGTTTCCTTGCCAGAACTCCAAGACTTACACCACTACTGACCCAAAAGCACAAGAAAAGTTGCCTCAAAATCATATAAACAAGCCACAGAAGTTTTGGGATTCGGTTCTGTGGAACGATGGAACAAAACTGTAACTTTTCGGCATAATGGGTCAGCGGTATGTTTGGAGGAAGAAGAATGAAGAAAGAACACTCTGTCAAGCATGGTGGTGGATCGGTGATGCTCTGGGGCTGCTTTGCATCCTCTGGCACTGGAAACCTGCAGCGTGTGGAAGGCAAAATGGATCCATTGAAGTATCAAGAAGTCCTTGTAGAAAATGTCATGCCGTCTGTGAGGAAGCTCCAGGGCCATCACAGTCACCTGACTTGAACCCCATAGAAAATCTCCGGTGGGATTTGAAGAAGGCGGTTGCAGCATGTAAACCCAAGAATATTACTGAACTGGAGGCCATTGCTCATGAGGAACGGGCTAAGATTCCTCAGGAACACTGCCAGAAGCTGTTCATCTCATTTGCAGCAGGTCATAACAGCAAACTCGTGCTCTTCTAAGTACTAAAAATGCTTGCCATGAAGGGGTTGAATAATTTTGAAACTGGAGAAATCATTATAAGTTGCATTTTCAGTTGAATTTGGGGAAACCACTTGAAGCATTCGTTGTGTTGAACTATTTCAATCGCTTTTGTTTGATTTGTTCATTGCAAACAGCTGAAAGTCTGTTTTGCAATGGGGGTTGAATCATTTTGGCTGCAACTGTAAAGAATGCATGTCTGAACAAATTAATAATCAATGTCTCCAAAATTAATCGGCTTGTAGTGGTTCCCTTAACCCTCCAGTTTGCTCTACTGGCAACAGTACATATTTAACAATAGATGTACTCTTGATTCTATTATTCTTATTTTTGTTTTTTAAATAAAATTTAAAACACTATTTACTCATTTTTAATTATTATTTATATTTGCTTTAATATATTAATTATATTATATATGTATCTAAATCAATCTACATACATCTATATCTAAATATATAATTTGCAATGTTCATTAAATATCTCTTACAACATACTCTATTGGTAATGGAAACAAAAAATACATTCCTCCAGATTCACAGCAGTACGAGTACAAATACGAAATTAGTGGAAATTAGTAATATGTTTCATATTGACAAACGCCATCATTTACTTGGTTACTATGAGATCAAAAAAATTCTCTTCAATATAAACATGTTTAACCCTAATTTATTGAGCTTCATAAAGCTGAATTATGAAGTTAATTTTTGACGAACAGAATATTAGGGGCAAACCATCAAAAGAAAATTAAGCCCTCATTTTAAACTACATGATGTCCCAAAAGTCTCCATACACAGGGGACTATGTATTCCAGCACCACATAGGTTTTGCCTTCGTCAGTGGATGTTCGTGGAGGTCCACTTCTCAGTCGGTCCGCATCACTTCCTATTTGTGTTTTTGAATTTGTTAATAAGTTTGGCGACAGTGTCGTGTGTGAAGTGCTCGCATTGTTTCCTGTTACAGTCCATCACAACCTTGCGACAGCTTTCCAATCCAGCCATGAGAATGATTTCAATATATTCTTCTTTTGTCAAAGGTGTTCTTAAAGGCTATCTGAAAAAAAAAAATCTAATATAAACCAAGTATGAAAAATTTCAGAAGACATTTTGCTAAAACGCATCAATTTCCCCAATGTATGGAAGCTTCTGGGACACCCTGTAGAACATAAGAGATGGAAAAACCTTGCAATAATAATTTCTAACTACAAACCTAATGCCACCAGGGTTCCACATTTAGAAACAGCAGCAGAAGATTCCAGTCGGTCCCCTAGCACACGCTCCCACACCACCTCACCATTGCTCTGGTCCAGAGCCTGCAGTCTGTGCGAGTGAGACCCAATAAACACTGTCGTTCGCTCAGGACCAACCAGTAGCACTGGTGAAGCGTCCACACATCTGCCAGTGTCAGAACTCCAACAGACCTGCAGGCCCAGGGGTTGGCGGTCTTTTGTAATGCCTGGTTGTAAAGTAACACCACTTCCTGAGTTACAGTGATGACTTTGTCCATCCCCAGATGGAATGTCTCTACTAACGTGAATGATGTCTGTGGCTCTTCCAGAAGAACTGTTCGTGGTGGTCAGACTTGGTTTGCTTATAGATAATGGGCTGAGTTCTGCACTCTGATAATTCTCTTGTAAATAATCCCAAAATACAACATCTCCAGCTCTACGAACAACTACAAATCTCATAGTGCTTCTCTCTGAGGACACCACAGGTGGCAAAATCATCTCAGGGTCAAAGTTTGAGTCAACTTCTGTGTGGTACCTCTTAGATGGAACAACAGACGCAGAACTTTCGGGTTGTCTCTTGCCTGTCGTCTTGATAGGATTTTGGTGGGTTGCTGTGATGTGTTTCAGGACATCTGAAAAAGAGCCGTCTAGAATGACCTCCAGCAGACCCGCAGAAGCGGTTTCCATAGTAACAGTGATGTAATCGAAGAGGCGTAGCGCTTGTAGAGAATCCCCACCGCTTAACATGAAGTGGGCATCGTCTGCGACAACACCATCATCACAAAGACCTAGACACTCCTACCACACACACACACACACACCCTGAAATCAAAGCTTTATTTTTTTTTAACCTTAAAGTCATGCTGTGCAAGATTAAACTGTATTCTTCACATAAAAGATACAATTATCAACATCATCTGATTTTTTGACCAGGTCACCCAAAACACACTAGTTGGAAAAAATGATTGTAGACGGTGGGGGTGTGGATTAAGAGGAGTGTAGTAGGAAGGTACAGTACAATCCACCAAGAGCTGGAATGAGGCCTTCAGTGCCAGAGTACAGGGGAGGCAGGCCACTTCCCAATTGGAGGTGACATGCTGAGTGCTAACAGCGGTACACATCATGGACATGGTGGATTGAGGCTGCTTTTAGACCCTGATCCACCAAGACCAGATTCAAGATGTGGCACTGGATAGTGGCTAGGAGGTGAAGGTGAGGTGAATTCCTAATACACTTATATTCTGGTGCCACTCCAAAGACCAAAATCATAGAATATCAATGCTAGTCAGTCCTTGCCTTTCCCAACTAGTAACTTTAGGTACAGATTAGCCAAGGTTTAGGCCCCTGGTGATCTAGCAGCTAGGAGCTCGTGCTCTCATCGCCGCAGCCTGGGTTCGATTCCCGGGCAGGGGACCAACCCAGCCACTGGTACTCTCAATGCCTGTTCCAAGCCTGGATAAAATGGGACAGTTGCGTCAAGAAGGGCGTCCGGCATAAACCCTGTGCCAAATCAAACATGTGGATGGTTGATTTAGGACTGGGTCTGTCCTGACCAGTAAAAGAGCAGAAACTGTTCTGGGTACATCACACAGTGCTGACAGAGAGGAGGGGATAAGGGAGTCAAGCAGGACGTTCCCATCACTCCCGAGTCCCTCTGCAGAGTTACCTTTGGTTGACTTGCACAATTGCAACTTCAAACAGGTGGCAACAATCGATGGAGAGAATGTCATGCTTTTCTATGCAATTCATTATAACTAGCCGAGCACCGGGAGCTAGATAAAACACTACACTTAATGGCTTGTTTCTGATGTACATCAATGGTGTGCGTCTTGCTGTGAAGGTCAGCTGCCGAATCCATCAGAACAACACCCCAAACTGGCCGGAGTGCCCCATTTCCCCTTATCGGCATCCGTTTCAAAATAATTATGGAGTATGGCTCTCTATAAGCCATCTGACTGGTCGTCACGAGGGTATTTCTTCATATCAGAATACAAACGCAAAACATCATGTTGTCTTTAACAGCTCTTTCCCTAAGCCTTCCCGAGAACTTGCTTGTTTAACGCACAAATATGCGATATGTACGATGCTAAGTTTGTCTAGTTCTGCATGTAATTTGATATTCTCAAGATTTTTCTTCAGAAGTATTTGGTTGGTCATCCAAGCAATAAGTAATAATGCTCATACCTTCCATAGTGCCTGTAGTCTTTCTCTCAAAGTCTCCATGTTGCCAACTCTAGTGTGCTTACCGCTACCCTCTCTCTGTCTCTCGTACATCCTCATCAGCTTCTCCATGGCCACTTTACCTATCGAATTCACAATTCAAGACAAGTTTTAGAGAGAGAGAGAGAGAGAGAGAGAGAGAGAGAGAGAGAGAGAGAGAGAGAGAGACTGTTGTGCTAGGATTATTGGTCATCAGTGTTACAAAGGAACAAAGCCACAACTTGTTACAACAAAATATGTTCCAGCTATGCACTGGTGATTTTAATAAGGTGTGAGGGTTTTGGGGTTTTTTTTCCTACATGATGCATGCTTCAGGCCTACTGATTTGTGATACAAACTGGGAAAAAGCACACTGTACCATGATTAGTGAGTGGCAGGGCAGGAACCAATAATACAGTATCTGGAATGCTGTGACTGGGCACAAGTTGAGACAGTCCTTGAAGCACTTCCATTTCTAGAGCTCTGGAGGAAACCTGGGAGTCTTCAGAGTCCTTAGTGGAGCTGTGTTCAGAGGACACGGTTCTTGTGTCAATTTTGGGCACCACAAAGGCCACCAATCTGCTGCTCTTGTGCAAACCCACCACACCACCTTCTACCTGAGGCAAGCTTTCCATGGCCTGGCATAGCCAGATAGAACAAATGAGACAAAACACAGCCAGAAGATTAGACAGACTGATGAATGCTTTGCTCTTTCCAGGAAGCTTAGAATTCTTAGTTGAGAGCGATATGTTCTCAAGATCATCAGCCCAGGTAAGCGGCATAAGGAAAGAGGCACCTACCTGTTGTAAGGCATCCAGGTGTAGCACCTGACCATGCCGTTTGACCAGCCGGTCCTTTCTACCCAAGTAATAAAGGTTCGAGTTCTGCACCATCACCCAGTCCCCTGTAGCACGCATCACTCCTTTCATCGCAGCAGTCATCGTCTCATTGTCTAGCAAGCATACTCTCTCCTGACCACCTACAATATAGTTCAAATACACAATTCAATTCTTCACTCTGTAGCATGCACAAGTGAAAGCACTTATTCAACACTGAGACTTTTTAAGCTTTAAGTTATACCAATACAGAGACACAGATATTGCTAACAAGAACATCCTAGCAGGCAGGAAGAACAAGTACAACTTGAAGGGGCTGCCTCTGACGCCAATAAGTTTAATCCTTCGTTTACAAGTACATATGGTCGAAATACCCTTAAATAAACTTCATATTAGAAGCAAGCTATTAAAGAAAAATCATATCCAACATCTGACCTTGCTGTGACCATGACCCTGTTCAGATCAGTTCCGAAATCTCATCAGTTCATCTGCTGCTTACAATAATTCCATATAAAGCCAACAAACATTCAACTAGTTCTTGAGATATCGTCCTAATGAGAATCTCAGACAGACGGAAAACCCGAAAACGATGCCTCCAACACCTAGTATCAGAGGCATAAAAAACCCCTGAATTTTACTGACACTCATTTCGACAAAGAAATGGGACTTGAAATAACAACCTTCCAATCAATTAGTAGGACATAAAATTAAACTATACGGTATTTATAAAAATATGCAGCCGTTTTTTGGGTTTTTTTTTTTTTAAGCTTTTAAGTTTTATACTTTTAATAAACTGACATAAAACAAGAACAATACAAACAGAGCCAAATATTACAGATAGGGCTGGGCGATATATCGAGATAATATCGATATCATGATAAATGATTACACGATACACTTTTCTGAGATTTCGTTGGTAAGGTGATTTTTTTTTATGGCTTTATTAATTACAAATTAAACGGTACTGAACAGATGCTGTTGATTTTACATAGTTTTTTTTAAAAAACTTAATCGTCTTTGTCTATGTAGGCATTAAAGAAAAGTATCGTCAAACTCAGTTTAACGTTTTTTGTTTATTGTCACAAAACCTAGATTTGCGAATTCACAGGTCAACATTCTTCTAGATAAAGTTGGCGCAAAGCATATATGTTGTTGATATTTGTATCTTTTCCCCCTTCAGTGAATTGGCTTTTTCCACCAGGTCATGGTCTGTCCGTTCATAGTCAGTCTGACCGCTACTTTAGCATAAAAAAGCAGGAAAGCTTAGTTTTCAAGTGGCTCCCGTATCGTTGTAGCAAAGAGTAAATGCTATACGCAATTGTGTGTTAGGAAGACTAAAACATTTGACCTATTATTATTATTATTGTTATTATTATTATTATTATTATTATTACCTATGAAGACCTGTCCCTCTCCTTCAGTGACCAAACATCCATTTTCATCTCTTACTTCCACAGCAGTGTCCATGAGCGGTTCCCCCAGAGGCACAGATCCACTGTCCCTTTCAAACATGACACTCTAAATTACCCACAATGCACTTCACGAAAAACAATTTCAGACTGTATATCTCAAAATGTACTTTGTACCTTGTTCAGAACTTTTACTTACCTTTCTAATACATTTTAAAATAGAACTCTACAAGCACAGGGAAACTTCCAAGCGTCCACAAACAGAAACGTGTAGCAACTATTTAAAATGAGCACACTCGTGTACTAAATGTCAGAGGTCAAGTATCACTCACATGTGGTCTGAGGAGAGGAGATCTGAGTCTGGCAGCTTGTAGCAACAAGCCCAGCACGAAACTTCTGTGGTGCCATAGAGATTATAAATACGCGTCTTGTTCCCTGCTTGTTTCCAGCTGTTGAGGAGAAATAGCGATGGACATACCTCTCCTCCCAAAGCCAACACCCTCAACGAGGAGCCTGCACTGAGTATCTCCTCCTGCAGGACACGTCCCCCAAAGCGCCGCAGTAGAGTCGGGGTGGACTGATGAACAAGCAAGACAAAAGGAGAATTTAATCTAGTAAATGCAACCATGTTGAACAAAATGAGTAATCACTTTGTTGCTTGCAGAGACTGACAATATCAACAGAACAAGCTGCAAATAATACCGCTAATGCTGTGCTATTTATTCTGATTAACGCAAGATGAAAAACACAGGACCAAACATATCAAACAAATAGAAAATGTGATGTTTTAGAACATTTTTACATTACTGCATAGCCTGATAATAATAAATACAGTAATATTACTTCTACTACTACTACTACTAATAAGATATAGCATCAATCTGATACCCAGTAACAGTATCAAGGTAATACCAGCAAAAAACTGTGGATCGGATATCATCTGTGGATCAGAAAACATATCGGATCCTGTGACAAATGGCAAAGTTTGGAATTGGATTTGGAACATTTTTTTTTTTTGAAACTGGAAATGTTTCCATATAAACAGACCTGACTCTTCTTTCTTTTGTTAGGATTGATTTTAATATATTTATAATTTTCTATATTCATTATATTTATACTGAAAGCGGTTTTTATGTGAAAAAGTCAGGTTTAAATAATATAAATAAATAAATAAATAAAGGGGAAAAGCAGTTTTTAAAGAAAACTATATCAGATGTGTATCAATATCGGCTGGCACTCACCGTTTCACCATCAGTATCGTGGGGAAAAAACAGTACTTTCTTGCCACCTCAGAAAAATCTTTGGAAATATCAGCTGAAGTTTTTTATTTATTTATTTACATTTTTATTTATTTATTTATTTATTTGCTTCAACCAACACTAGTTTAGTTCAAGCATCAGTAAATCACTGAAATGTTCCTTATAGACATATACCTGTAAAATTGTGGTGGCGTTTCGTCTAAACAACACATTGGCTAGTCTGCTAGGCATCCTTTTCACAGCTGAGGGAACTATCAGAAGACAAGCTCCAGAAGACAGGGCCAAAAACATCTCCACCACTGAAGGGTCAAAGGTTAAAGGTGATGCTAGGAACACAACATCCTCAGGGGTCACCTGAAATAAAGAGCTGAAGAGATCATAAATTAAGCAACTCATGGTATCACTGCACATCGTCACAAACTTATACAATAGTAAAACTGATTGAATTTAACACTGGAAGTCCTTAAAAAACAGACAACATGCCAATATAATTAACTTATGTAAAGATTTATGTTAAAGTGCTCAACTGCTACTATTAGGTGTTAAATATAGAGCTGTAGAATCACCTGAGATGTACTATATTAGGCACAATACACTTGTGTGGAACTTTAACTATTTTAGGAAGCCCTGTTGTTCCAGATGTGTGCAGAACATATGCTAACTCTTCTGCCTGGTGTTCCTTTCCAGGATCATCAACACCGGGAGGCTGTCTTTCCTCCTGCTGTGTCTTTAACGTCGGATTATCTTCCACCAGCCGGCTGTTGCTTACTTCAGCTGACAACAGCGAATTTCTGTGAAGCTTTACTAAAGTAAGCTTATGTTCTGACCAGGCTGCAAACACTTCAATTGACAATGAACCAGAAAAGGCACTCTGGAATTGCTGGACAGAAAGAAAAAGGAAGGGAAAAACCTGTAAAAATGCACATTAAAAGTAAAATCTGCTTTCAGGATGTTTGTAGTTGTTCTTACAAGTGTGAGATTAAAAAAAGTGTTAAAGCAACTATTATTTGAATATTTATTCAATGCATGTACAGTCCCCTCCAAAAGTATCAGAACAGCAAGACCAATTTATTTTTTATTTGTTTTGCTATACACTGAAGACATTTGGGTTTGTGATCAAAAGATGAATATGAGATGATAGATCAGAATTTCAGCTTTTATTTCCTCATATTTACATCTAGATGTATTAAACAACTTAGAACATGGCACTTTTTGTAGCAGACCACCCAATCTGTAGGAGAGCACCTAAAATGCTTCTACAATCATGAGTTACATCATCAGTAAAGATTAGTGAGCCTGTTCCAGAAGCAGCCATGCAAGCCCAAACCATGACACTACCTCCAACATGTTTCACAAATGAGGTTGTATGTTTTGGATCATGAGCAGCTCCTTTATTTCTCCCCACTTTGGCCTTTCCATCACTTTAGTAGAGGTTCATCTTGGTTCCAGAAAAGTTTGTGGATCATCTCTGTATTTCTTTGCGAATTCCAATCTGGCTTTCTGATTCTTACTGCTGATGAGTGGTTTCTATCTTGTGGTATGGCCTGTATATTTCTGCTCTCAAAGTCTTCGTTGAACGGTAGATTGTGAGACCTTCACCCCTGCCCTGTAGAGGTTGTTCATGAATTCACTGACTGTTGTTTTGGGGATTTACTTCACAGCTCTAACAATGTTTCTGCCATCGACTGCTGTTGTTTTCCTTGGCCGAACCATTCAGCATCTGGTTGTTAGTACACCAGTGGTTTCTTTCTTTTTCAGGACATTCCAAATAGTTGTATTAGCTATGCCCGATGTTTGTGCAATGCCTCTGATAGATTTTCCCTCTTTTCTCAGCATCACAATGGCTTGCTTTTCTCCCATAAACAGCTCTCTGGTCTTCATGTCAGTTTAACCTTTTTAACAACAAATGCTGTCTTCACAGGCAAAGCCCAGGGCTCAAACCAAGAGTAGACATTCAGAGCTATTAATTCTTTAAACATTCAATTTAACAGGGCACACCTGAGTAACAAGAGGCACCTATTAGTCACATGTTCCAATATTTCTAATCACTTGAAAAATGGGTGCATGCAAAACAAAATGTGCGATGTTCAGAGTTGATTAACAAACATCTAGAAATTCTGATCTCTCATCTATCATCTCATATTCATCTTTTTATCTCAAATCGAAATGTCTTCAGTGTATATCAGAAACAAAAAAACTGGCCTTGCCATTCCAATACTTTAGGAGGGGACTGTATGTGCGAATGTATGTGGTGTATGCATGCATTTTGTCTACACCAACCACTCACATGAGCTAAACTAATATTTTTCGTTGCATCTCATCCAAAGGATAGCATTTTAGCCAAATGAAAGCATCATGTAAATGATGACACTAGCCATAATTCAGTGTAATACAGCTATTACACTACAGTAAAGGAGTTGACGTGTGAACAAGTGGTCTGAGATATCATCAATGCTAAAATGTTCAGAAAGTACCTTTCCTGTTAGTTTCACTGTAGTTAGTTATACTTTAAGAAAAATAGCTGAAATATCAACTTGCTATTCTCTAAAGAGAATTAATACCTGCAGCAAAGTGCTCTGTATCAAGCAGAACTTCAACTGACATCTGTCCATTATTCTCATGGTAAGCAGAGGTGGTGAGACTGGGTCCAGAGGAACATAGGCAGCAGGCACCTGCAAGACACTGACCAGTGAAGAGACTGTGACTTTGTGAGAAACTGAAGCAATAATGTGCTATGGCTGCAATATAGAAGTGCGGCTCAGCATGCCGTTTGCACTATATGGCCAAAAGTATGTGGACACCTGACCATTACACCCACATGTGCTTGATGAATATACCATTCCAGATTTATCCCCCCCTCTTTGCTTTTATAATAACCTCCACTCTTCTGGGAAGGTTTTCCACTAGATTTTGGAGCATGGCTGTGGGGATTTGTGTTCATTCATCTACAAGAGCATTAGTGAGATCAGGCACTGATATTAAGAAGTGAGGACGTCTGGGGTGCAGTCAGTGTTCCAGTTCATCCCAAAGGTTTTGAGGTAAGGACTCTGTGCAGGACACGTGAATTCTTCTACATCAACACACCATGTCTTCACGGAGCTCGCTTTGTGCACAGGGGCATTGTCATGCTGGAACAGGTTTGGGCCTCTTACTTCCAGTGAAGAGAAAGGGAAGACATCCTATACTACTGTGTACTTCCAACAACAGTTTGGGGAAGAACCACATCAAGGTATGATGCTCAGGTGTGCACATACGTTTGACCATACAGTGTATCAGACAAACTTACATACCTAAAGATCCAGACAGGGAGGAAGATGCTCACATCACAGAACACACCGAGAACACGTGCATTCTCCCCTACTGCTCCCTGCAGATGTCTGCATAGCTCGTTCCCTAACGCTGCGAGCTGATGATAGGTCAGGCAAGTAGCACGCGACGCGCCGGTGTCGAAGATGGCAGCGGTTTTATCGCCGTGATTAACAGCAGCCTCGCGCACCATCGCGTGCAAACTCTTCATGTCTACGCTGTTCATCCGCCGCTATCAAGTTCATAAATTACTAAAACAGTTCGTATTTACAGTGAACCAAACCATCAGAACGCTCGGACCAGCTCCAAAACATCGCGTCGCACAAAAATGACGTGTAATGACGTTTCCTCCAACCCGCCAATCAACACGAGCCATTTTACATCGGGGGGAAATTTGAAAAATTGTACTGATTAGCGAGTGACGTTAATATTAACTCTGCTACTGAAGCGGGTGGTATCTCTTTAATTTGGCGAGTTATAGCCTTTTGAAATGGAGTACCATCACGGCCGGTCTGACCCGAATCAAAACAGTGACCTGAATTTTGACCAGTTCAAGAAAAACGGCGAGATGTTCAGAAACACGATGGAGCGGATTTTTCAAAAAGTGAGTAGCTTTCTTCTTGCGAACGTTAGCTAGCCATCTTCCCTAGTAGCTAGCTACGATATTTAACTAAAATTAACTTATTAGCTAACCTACCTAATCACATACTAGCTACGAGCTTAGCTTGATATCTTTATTAACGTTAAGAGTGTTACTGCTGTACACGGCTACAGGCGAAACTGACTTCTTTATAAACAATAACAATAATCTCTTTCAGTACTCGAATTTATCAGATCCAGGACCTGATGTCTGTCTGAAAACTATGACCTTCATATCTGGGAAAGGTGAGATAATATTTTCAGTGCCGCTGTATCGATGTTAGATTTTGTATAGCGGTGGAACCCACCTTTACTAACTATTTAGTTGGGCAATATATCGATATAATGTTGATATCGTGATGAATGATTACGCGATACACTTTTCCCCTGGGATATTGTTAGTATGGTTTTGTTTTTGCGTTTTTAATAATTACAAGTTAAATGGTACTGAATGGGTGCTGTTGATTTTGATGTAATTACAAAAATCCCCTGATCATATTTTGTCTTCATAGGCATTAAAGAAAAGTATAATCAAAAGTGGGGGTTTTTTGTGTTTATTTTACTACTGTTCTGTTAGCTAAATTATATATTGTGATGCGCGTCATGTATCATAGAAACGTATTCAAGTATTATGTGATATTTTTGTCATACGGCCCAGCCCTATTACTAACTAAAGTTATTGTTGAGTTCTTAGTTTGAACAAAATGAGTTTAAACCAAACCTTATAACTAGATGAATAATAATAAGCCCTGTAATTAATTAAACCTTTTTGACTTGTTACACTGTGTGGCCAAAAGTATGTGGACACTCGACTATCACAGCCACGTGTGGGCCTTCCACAAAGTTTGAAACAACCGATTGTGTAGGATGTCTTTATATGCTGTAGCATTACAGTTCCCCTGGGAACTAAGGCCCAAACCTGTTCCAGCATGACGATGCCACAGTGCACAAAGCAAGCTCCATGAAGACATGGTGTGTTAAGTTTGGAGTGGAAGAACTTGAGTGTCCTCCACAGAGTCCTGACCTCAACCTCACTGAACACCTTTGGGATGAGCTGGAACACTGACCACACCCAGACCTCCTCACTTCTTAACATCAGTACCTGATCTCACTACTGCTCTTGTAGCTGAATGAAGAAAAAATCCCCACAACCACGCTCCAAAATCTAGTGGAAAGCCTTCCCAGAAAATGTTTCAGATTTTAACAATGATCCTAATATTCTAATATTATTCCGGGTCCGGGTGTAAAACGTTGTGAACCTTTTGAAATAGAAGACTGAGTCAGTGTGTGTGTGCATGTCTCAGGCTGTGTTTTTCTGCAGGTTCTGTGCCTTTGAACAGCGCCACAGCAGAAAAGGAGCTGCGGCACTTAAGGGTACGAAGAAAACAACTGAAATCACGTAATGCATCTTTAGACCAGGTGTCTGGTTTTGATGGACAAAATGTCATGTTTTTGTTTTGTTTATACCGTGGACATGCAAAGTTTATGGGTCATAATTGAAAGGCCGTGTATTGTAGTAACACAGTTTAAAATGATAGTAGGATACTTTGATTAAAAAATCATTTCATGCTGGACACAGACAAGTCGGACTGTGGACTAACTCGACAATTGATTTGAACACAGACGGTGATGTAAAAAAAAATGTCAAGGTTACATTATACAACATTTTTTTTACATTATACTTAATTTTTGTTTTGTTTAAAACCATGTGTGAAGGACATGAACGGTAAACAAAGACGACTTTTTCCAACTTGTATGGAAATTTTGCTAGTGGACAGTTCAATCTTGGAAGGAAGTAGTTTGTCTATGATTCACTACCAGCTGTTTTTCTTTTAAAGCTTAAAAACAAACTGGCTTCTGCCTTCCTTCTTTTGTTTTATTATTATTATAATAATTATTATATTAGACTTCTTGCCTAATCTGTCAGACTGACTTTCACAAGATCACATCAGTGCCTTGTAAAAATCAAGAAGGTTGCACCAGAGTACCAAAGAAAAGACTCTCTATGAATGGTGATGTTTCCTTACATGTGCTCATTGTTCTTGCAGAATCAGCTCAAAGATCGGCCACTTCAGGGTAGGAAACGTTTTGTTTGGCAGTGTTTTTCTGCATGCTTGCAATGAATTGTTTTGCAATTGATAATCCTTTTCACGGCCCATGTTTTCTATTCTGTTTTTTAATCTAGCGTCGGATAGTCCTCAGGAAGAACGCACCCTCTTGGATCAAGATGTGAGCTCGTCTCTCTCTTCAAGCCGAGTGGTGTGTTTTCTTTTTCTTTTTTAAACACATACATTTATTTATTTATTTATTTATTTATTTATTTAACACGCCTTCTCAATTCTCTGTCAGCAAATCATGATGTAAGGATTAATCAGACCTTGTTTTCTTTCTTTCTGGGGTTTCTGTAATATGAGATACAGGTAATACTATTACAATTAGAAGATGAGCTGTACATTGCCGATTAATTTGTTTTACATACATGGATTTATAGATGAGAGTGATGTTCCTGAACAATTGAATAAGTAAATAAAACCCTATTTTTTTTTTTATTTTATTTTATTTTTGGTCTTGTATTGTCCTATTTCAGACGGACGTAACAATGGCTGATCTTGACCATTCCATTCAGATGGAAAACGGCAATACCAGCCTGTGTAAGAACTCACCGTTCCAACCTATACACACATTTCATCAAGCCAGCTGTGTAGAGCTGTGCATATATGAATACTTATTAAATAAGAGAGGAATTCTGAATACACCCCGTGCAACACTAAGCATGTTGTCTCAAACACAGGGTGTGGCTCTGACACGTCCCAGCGCTCCCTGAAATCAACAAGCAGCTCTCGTAGCGGCTTGTGGGGCGAGCCATCTCAGCCTGAGGAAGAGGACCGGGATCTGGAACGAACACTAAGCAGCCATGGTGGCACGCTCTTGGACATCTATCCCAGCATGCTGAACCAGATCGGTCAGGCGTACCGACGTCAGCATGTGACTGACGTGGCTAGTGCCGTCTTGCGCAGGTATCATCGCAGGCGCTGGCAGTCTTCCCAAGCGCAGCACCGCAGTCATGGCTTCAACAATACTCATAATCATACATTGAACAGGATGAGAGAGAGCTCACTCACTGCCCCAAAACCACCCCATGATAACATCACTAACCACCAGAAAAGTAAATTGAAATATCAGGGATCTTCACCGTGCAAAAGCAAGCCAGACTTTTCACCAGCAAAGAGCATCAGTAATTCATCCCTTGTATCCACTGCTTGTTTTTATTCGCCAAGAAGAGATGTGGAGAGCACATGTGGAAAACGAGGAGTGGAAAACGAGTCCCATTGGACTGACCAACGCTCTGCGAACAGCGAGTTGTTGCATCGCCCTGTACGCGTGCTGGACCTTTCAACGCCTCCGTCTTCAGTTTCTTCTTCCCCTCATTCTCCATCACCAGATCTCAACCAGACCTATGTTGTCGAACCTGTCCCTTTGCCAAGATCTCATGGGGTTCCAATCTCCTCTGCCTGTAGCTCAACCTGGTCGCCATTAAAAATTGCCAGAATGTCATCTCTCGCAAGTCAAAGAGGCAACTCTGTTAATTCCCCACTGTCCTTCTATCGCTCAGGCCTGCACAGGGACCACATTGATTGTCTCGCTGTTTCCCCACAGAGAGCTTTCAGTGGTCATCTTTCTCAACTAAGGAGTCCTCTAAAGCCCAGAATTAGCCTGGAACACGACCAGAAAACATCTTTTTCCTATCCCAAGCAAGCATTACCTGTGATTCATACCTCCGAGGTGTGCCAATCTTCCAAAGGCCAGAGATACCCCTCTCCCCGCAAGCAATTCCCACACCATCAGGAAAATCCCACCAAACAGCTGAAGCGTCAGCCATCCTTCTCTGACCCATCCTCTTCCATCTCTCAGATGCTCAGCAGGCAGATTGATACCGAGTTCATGAGTCTTTATCATCATTTTATCTGTCGTAGCACTAACCCTACATCTTCCTGTCACCTGTGCAAGAGGCAATCAGGGGTCCAAAGTCCTGCTGTGTTCTCCAAGAGCATGTACGCACTCTCTCTAACGCCTGTACGGAGCCGACTAAAGAAGAGACATCGTGAGCCAGAGGTAGTGGAGTCCCTGCGGTTCAAGCGTTTCCGTGAGAGCTGTTCACCGCTCCGGACTAACCAGTCCTGGCCAAAGCAGCAGCAGGCAAACAGATATGCGAATACTGCAATGGTGGAGCCAAATGAGGACCAATACACCTGGAACAGGGCTCTTCTCTTGCAGTGTCCTAGCCCGGGATTTCTCAGAGCCATCAGACAGCATCGGAAAAGTACATCAGGAAGCAATGGAAAAGGACTAGGTTCCAGACCGGACCTGCAGACGCAACACTACTCCCCATCTTTGGTAAGACGATATGTAACGCCACAAAAAAAGTACGCATCACCTAAAGTTGACTTTTGGAATAACCCCCCCCCCCCCCAATTTCTCATATGTTTGCAGAGAGATTCACTGAGAAGTGATGCAGGAGAATGTCAGAATTTGGACATTTCTGAAGCATATTCAGGCAGTAAGTAACTGGTCAGTGGGTATTTCTGTTGGTTTGGCTCGGACTCCTTCACTCTGGATTTCGAATTTAACAGTGCCTTTTAATAGAAGTTTGTGTGAATGCATGTTGGATGAATCAAATCAATTTTAAACACAATAACTCATTTTCAGCAGACCAAAAGTAATGAACAAATAAACATGATCTTAAATAAATAGTCATGATTGTCATGTTTGGTCAAATGACTACCTGAATTCTACGACCTGTAGATGCCACCTTGTGATGCTCTGCCAAGTCTAATGCACTCACTTAGCATTTTAGGGGCTTTTTTATTGCCTTGAATCTTAGCCATAGAAAGTGAAACTTAGTTCACTTCACTGACCAAAAAAAACAAACATCCAGGACTTTTATTAGTAGGCCAGTAGTTGCAGATGTGAGGTTTACATTAGTGCTATTTCTAATACATTATCATATACAATACATTATAGCAGGCAGATGAAGCTTTCTGAAAAAGTGTCTCTGTAGTGTCTTTACTCTTAAAGTTACAGCTTTACCTTAAGTTTTCCTACATTGGAAAGTCTTCTGGTGGAAAGCTTTGCTGTTTCTTGATACCGTGACAAGCTGCTTTTTTTTTTTTTTTTTTTGGATTTTATTAACTTGAAGACAGAGTACAAGGCTTGTGAAGGCAATTCTGTTTCTATGTAGCTGTTATAACAAGTGATAACAGGAACTAACTAATTTTTGTTTTAAATAGACATTTGACAACATTAAATGTAACAGATAGGATGTCCTTTTTGGGGGATTTTTGCCCTAATTTAGTCTTAAGTACAAAAATGTTGTACTATAGAAGTTGAAAGCTAACTCGTGCATCTTTTTGAACTACTATAGTCCCGGCTACAGATGGCTGTGGTATCATCACGATTTGAGCTCACGATGTCCAGATGATAGCATGGACACCTTTCAAAATGTTTCAAAACAAATAAATGAAAGAACATTTTGTACACTTTGTAATTTTCATTTGAGCTCACGATGTCCAGATGATAGCATGGACACCTTTCAAAATGTTTCTAAACAAATAAATGAAAGAACATTTTGTACACTTTGTAATGTTAAGTCGTTCATGAATTTCCCAATATGGCTATAAACATGTTTAAAGGAATGCTGGTTCCAGCTTAACGGTCATCGTTAAATTGGATTTATGAATAGATAAAGTATCACGACAAACCAGTAGAAAATAGCAGTATCCAGACTGCTCTGTGTACATCCTGAGACATGATCGCTTGCTTGCTTCCTTTTGTTTACTTTATTTTATAATTTTTTTTTTTTTTTTTTACAGCCAGGTCACCAATGAAAACCTCGGATCAACGTGGTGTCTCAGTCTCCCCAAGGTAAAGGCCTACACATTACCCAGCATTCACTGCAATGCTGTTTCTGTATGATGTTGATTTTCATTTCGACCGACTTCTCACCCAACTCAATTTTTACTTTCAGACTGTCAAGGAGGCGACTTCTGTATGGACCCTTCCAATGATCAGCCTTCCCCATTTGCTTGTGATGGTTTATTTAAGAGAAGCCATTACTTTATCCTTTTTTCTTTTTTTTTTTTTCCAAATATCTGAAATGTTGCAGAAATATTTAATTAACATGAAGTTCAGAATGGAAACATTACATTCAACACAGGCTCCAGTGTGTATGTTGTTTTTTGTCTCAGCGTTTTTTATGAGCAAGTTACTTGTGATTTTATAACCAATATAAAACCTGTAGGAGAAAGAAGTTTACTGGACACAATGTGAAAACCAGCATCAACATTAAAAAAAGATATACATAGTACTTGATCACAATATTAGTGCTGTCACTTCACTTAAATGGAATATTTTGTTCGGGCCTGTCCAGTTTAACTAAAGGATATTGCTTTTGAGAATTGCTTTTAAATAAAATTCCTGATTGTATCATATGTAATATAGTTGAACACGTTTTTAAAATATATACCTTTTAGACATAATCTAAGTGTACACAATACGAGTCTAGATTTTGTCTACAAGATGTCAGCTGTGTTTTTCACTATGCTTGTAAACTGATTTTAATAAATAAGTTGACTTTTTCTACAATGGAACAATCAATTTTATTGGAAAATGCAGCTGGAAAAAGTCTTTTATTACAGTTGTAAAGCAAAAAAAAAAATATGTTGATTTCAAGCTCTCAGATGCTATGTGGCCAGAAGTAAGGCACATGTACAAGTTCATGACATTCAATAGAAATTCAAAAGGTTAAGTGTAACGTTACATAAATGCTCTGCGTATAACTTGGACGTGTCACTGAAGCAAGGTTGCACAACTCTTCAAACCATGTGGTAAGATGAACCAAAGCCCTTCACTAGAGAAAGGGTGAAAAAAAATTGAGGGGTACAGAGAAAGACTGGAAAAAAGTGCTTAAATTAGCAGACGAGTTAACACACTGAAGTATATCCTGCCTCACAGTAATTACATGGCAAAATATACAACAGTGTGAATAAATGTCAATGTCGTCGGGAGGGTTGAAACCCTTGTTAATCGAGAGCATTATGATTAAATGCACTCAGCAATCACCGTTGGGTTTCATACCTCCCAGTATAGTAGACCTAATCTACATACAGTGGTTACCACATGTCACAGGCTGAATTTTCATGAGGTGCAATGTTGGCTGTTGTGTTGCTGTGTGCTTCGTCACCACTCCAGCTCGATGGGGTATTTGCCGGTCAGGCAGGCTGTACAATGACCCAGTTTTCTGCTGGTCTTGCTGCTGGAGCTGATCTGCTCATTCTCGTAGGGCTCGATCCCACTCTGAACTGCTGTCACCAGGCCCTCGACAGACAGGTAATGCACACTGGTAGCTCCTATGCAACACAAGATCATCATCAGGGATCTGTTCTCGGAAAATTCACATACAAAAACGTTGCAATAAAAAACATTGGATAGGCTCCTGAGTGGCACAGACAAAAATAAAACTCAAACTGACTTTAAATCACTTTTGGTAGGTACTAACCACTGCATGCTGCGAACATCCCACAAGACCTGCCGTTTTGGAGATGTTCTGACCCAGTCGTCTAACCATCACAATTTGTCCCTTGTCAAAGTCACTCAGATCCTTACACTTGCCCATTTCTCCTGCTTCTAACACATCAACTTTGAGAACTGACTGTTCACTTCCTGCCTAATATATCCCACCCCTTTACAGGTGCCAATGTAACGAGATAATCAACGTTATTTTTGTCACTGGCCAGTAGTTTTAATGTTATGACTAATCGGTCAGATCACGCTTTCATTAGAGCGTGTGAGGAGCAGATCGAAAAGATGTTGTTGACTGGCTTGATGTCTCTCAGAGGAAGCACATATTAGCCTTTACCCTCCCCAGCTTAATCTGTATCTGGCATTTAATAGCGGAGAGCTGGCAGGTGACCCAACTGGGGAGAAAAATGGGAGGGGGTAAATCCAAAAAGGAAATTTTTTTTAAAAAGTAATAAATGAACAGGGAATTCTATTTTGTAAATAAATTGTAAAGAGATGGATTTTTTCTTCTCCATTTAGAAACCAAGGGGGCTGCACTTTTACAAACAACTGTATTGCAAATTGTGGCTTGCAAAAATCAATTCTATATATTGGTAGTACGATGCAGTTTTTATTTTTAAGTAAATAAAATCTTATATAAATTGCATATTGTATTTTACAGGAGTAAATAATTTCCTTTTAAAAATATGCAAGAATTTATGCAAACAGACCATTAGACGTGGGAGCCAATATTTATCTTGACTTGCCTAAATAGTTAGCAAGGTCCTTGAACTCTGGTCTGTTAGCAATAAGCTCTTCTTTGGTAGGAATGTTGATGCCCATGTAGCAGGGGAACCGAATCGGAGGTGATGCCACACGAATGTGGACCTACTCGTTGATTTTCAAGGAAGGAATTAAAAACTGTATTAGTAAAGCAGAAGGAACTTTTAACTGAATGTTATTAAATGTCAAATTAAACACTCTGTATACACATCACACATACATGTTAATACATTCGTATAGATCCTACCTCTGTTGCTCCTGCCTCTTTGAGCAGTTTAATAATTGGTGAGATGGTGTTGCCTCTCACAATGGAATCGTCAACGAGAACTACTCGTTTTCCAGCAAAGTTGTCCGTCAGCGCCCCAAATTTCTTGGCCACCCCAAGCTGACGCAAACGAGTATCTGGTTGAATAAATGTCCTGCCGACGTAGCGGTTTTTACACAGGACCTCTACGTAGGGCAGGCCAGACTGGTGAGACAGAACAATACGTGCGGTCAAAGTTATAACACTGGGTACAGATCACAAATACAAACGTGAAGGGAATTAAGCAGGGAGCAATGGAGGATTCATCAAATTCAATTCATTCATCCGTCAGTGACCACTTTATCCTGGTCATCAGGGGAACACTGGACATAAGGCGAGAATACACCCTGTCCATCACAGGGCACATACGCACATTCACACCAAGGGGTGTGCATTTAGCAATTTAGCTTCTAGTAAGGTTTTGGGAGGGGGTATGAATGTTAGTTATTTTATATACGGGTCTAGAATTTCACCCGTTCTAAATCATACACAGATAAAGCCGTGCGATGAGATGATATATATTTGAATGAATTATAATAAATAGTTTTTTTGTGCGCGATTGTGTGTGTGAAATTACCTGCGTCTGTGTCGCGTCTCTATTAACAACAGAGCTGCGAGTTTAACTACTGTATGCAGCTGTAACTGTATGTTACTATGGTTACAGTTGTTTATAGGCAGCGCATTAATTTACAATGGTGATTAAACTGACTAGAACTACCTGCATAATCATAATAAACATAATTAATACAAAAAAAAAGCTCATACATTATTTCCTCATCTCTTACCTCTTGTGCATATCCTAAAGCAGCTGGAGTAGCAGACTCAGGCACTGTACTGACCACATCTGCATCAGTGGGGGCCTCAATGGCCAGCTGGCGTCCACAGCGCTGCCTGACTGTATATACCATCTGACCTGCAGCACACCACAAACAGACTCGTAAAAACCATCACTGACTAATTTTGTTGTGTTATTTGGAAAAAAAAATAATAATAATTTTACATTAATTTTGGATGTCTCTATTTTTATTTGGTATTTTTAGTGTTTGGGTCTATATCATTTACTTTTAGATTTATTAATAGTTAATATATATATATGAATATTTATTTCATGTTAAAAAAAACACAGTACATTTTCATGTTACAGGCAGTACTGTTTATTTTCGTAATACTGTTCAGCAATATTTACTCGAGTTTTATGTCTTCATTCAGTATCAATTTTAAAAATGATCGGGTAATTAAACGGTTAATCGGCAGGTGCTTAGTTATCTGTTAAATCCACTATCCGTCGACCTCTACTCTCAATAACTTAAGATACTACATCAAAAAACAAACAAACAAACAAACAAAAAACATCTCATAGCCTCTTCAGTATCTAGCCAATTTCCTAGCAGGCTATAAACTAATCTCCATTATACGTTATTATTATGTGAAGTTGTCAGCCTTGTTAGAATAAGCTATTAAATTTGGAACATTTCCTAAAACTGCTCATCTTTCAAAGACTAAACCGAGATAAATTCTAGCATTTGGGAAATGACATTTGAATTGAATCGTTTTTTGTTTTTTTTAAAGAATTATGCACTTGCCTTCAAATATGGAGTCTGGCCTGGCGAAGTAGACATACTCGAATATACAAAAGGCTGGAGGATCTCCCTCAGGACGGGGGATTATGTTCAGGCTCTTGACCCCGTGTTTGGAGATCTGCACTATTTCTCCAGGCCGGACTTCACAGTAATACCTGTGGACAGAGACAACGGGAGGCATCCACCTGCTGTACCAATATGTTGCCAGTTTCAAAGGGACACGTTTAAAAGTCTCACTTGGCGCCAATGGACTGGAAGCTGCAGGACTCTGAGGAAACAACCCAGCCTTCTGTGTCTCCTTCTCCACCTCCTGAGGAACATAGAAAGAGTGTGTGTGTGAGATTTATTTAAAGTGGTGTGGATGATCTCTTCTAAAAATTACTGCTTTTGTGTAAAAACAAAACAAACAAAAAACCCTATACATTTAAACGTAAATGCAAATATTCAGCCGTCAGAATTTTTAGGATTTCCTTATGCTGCTGTTTAAGCTTGAGTAAAGTTATGTTTCTAATTACATTTTGTTCCTAAATCACTACTACACCCTCATCTACAGCTCCTTTACTCAAGTATGTTTTATCCTTCCCCTTATTTTTTGTCTCCGATCTGCTTTTTCTCTCTCCATACCAGAGCTGTGTAGTTTGGAGATGGGCACCAGCCGTCCGATACACAGAGGTCTGTTGCCATATGGGTCTCGCACAGCGTAGATCACATCTTTGTGCATTATCAGCAGGGAGTATGACGTTGGTGTCAAGGTCATCAAGTTCTTAATGCTGAAAATCAACCAAAACAAATAAAAACCATTATAGCAGAATATTCTATACGTCGCTTTAATAATCCAGGTTGTTGAATTTCGACAACACCAAAATAGTAGGAACGGTTTCACGTGCAATTATACAAGGAACGTTAAACACTGGTTATGTTGAACATATGGAACTGACCGCGCTACCCAATCAGGATTGTCGACCTCCTCCATGGGCGGAGTCAGGCAAAGGAGCTGAGTGATGAGCTCACTGTCTGAACTAGTGGAAAGCCCCACACCATGTCTCATCACCTAGAAGACATATGCATACAAATTTGGTTTTTGTTTTCTTTCTTGTTTCCTGTTCATGAAGTGGGATGTAGAATCTACAACAAATGACACGTTTTAAAAAGGACATCTCACGAATTAGTTTTAAAAAAAAAAACCTTCCTAGGCAAACCTAAGCAATATTATTAATAATAATAATAATAATAATAATAATAATAATAATAATAATAATCAGATGGTACCGGAACAAACATCAGGTATTCACAGGTCATTAAAAGATGACGGATAACAGTTCTGTTTAGGTTTGTGAGATATTTCATTTTCCCTGCTTGTGATTTACCAAAAATTGTGATAAACTATTTAATCATCCAGAACCAATAACCTAAAACGTGACACGAAAATAAGCTTTCTATCATTTCAATTTTAAAGTGCACCTATTATGTTTTTTCAGATGTTACCTTTCATGTAGTGTGTTATAAAACTGTTTGTGAATGTAAAACGTCTGCAAAGTTTAAAAAAAATCAAAGTGCAGGACAAACGGAGTTATTGACTCCCAAAAGAAGGAACCGATCCTGAACAGCTGAAACGAGCCGTTTCAAACCAGATTTCCTTCCTGTACTAAACTACGTAGGTTTGTAACAAAAAAGTGTTTGAATAAAATGCATATCATGGGTAAGCATTGAGAATCTTGCATTTTTTAATAGTAAAAATTTTCAGAACTGATTGAATTTAACACAGTGGTGAATTCAAACCCCTTTGTGCATCAAAAAAGTCCTCCATGGTCACAAAAAAAATATAAAACAATGGCTTGCCTTTCTGCGAAGTGCAGCAGCGTTGAAAAGTTCTCCGTTGTGGGCCACTGCAATCCTGCCATGCAGAGTGTCCACCACAAAGGGCTGGCAGTTCTGCAGCTCTGACATTCCTGTGGTAGAATAGCGCGTGTGCCCAATCCCCAAGTTACCATATCGCAGTTTCAGCATGTCTTCTGGTTTAAAAGCTGTGCTCACTAACCCCATGCCCTAAGGAGAGAGAGGATATAAAAAAAAAAAAAACAAGAGAGGAAAGAGCTTTCTTCAGCATTCATGACGATAATATGTGAATGCGAAAAGCCCCAAATTCCAACTCTCAATAATTCTCTTTTTGGGACTTAGGGTACACTACTTCATGCAAAGATTAAACATCTTTAAAACAGGTATTACCTTCAGGGTGGTGTACGTTGGTGGACTGGATCCATTACTTGTAACAATGCCTGCACTTTCTTGGCCTCTAATTAAACGTAACAAAAGCACAGTGTTAATAATGTTATTGCATGTGGTGCTAATTGCTTTGAAACTATGCGCCTGTACAGGGTTTTTAGTCTTCCAGGTTTGATCAATTCTGACTAAACTCTGAGCTCAGAGTGGAGGTTTACTCCACTTTTAGGCGTGCAGATCTGGTTAAGTACGATGTCATTTATGCCTATTACCAACATGTTATTTTAATCAATTTAAGTGGAATGATCATGTAATGCTGGCATGATCATAAACGATACCATCACATAGTTATAAAATGACTTATGAAACATCAACATTAAACTGAAAGTATTTTCAGACGTGTTTTGGTTTGGGTGGTGGGGGGTGGGGGTGGATGTAGTAATGTAATCGTGTGCAAACTAGTTCAGGCAATGTTGCCATAACAAGCTTCAGCATGGCTGACTGCTGAAAGATAGAACAGGATGGAAAGGTCTCCCTCCCCTCCATGCCTAATTCTTTCCCTCTGATGTTAAAAACCTATTTAAATAAATAAATAAGTAAATAAATAAATAAAATCGAACAAGCATGCTTCCAGCCTGGTTTACGACTCGGCAGCTGCCTTGCTTTAAGCCCAGAGGCAGATCAAACTGGTTTGTGTGTGTGAAGTAGGTTTCCAGAGAAAGAGGGCGGTTGCCGGGGGGAAGAAGGAACAGAGAAAACGGCGGAGAAAGAAAGAGGGAAGCGTTTGCAAGACGGGCTGAAATAACCTGCCTGCTGCACAGAAACAATACACACAGATTTCAAAACTGAAAATTCTCTCTCTCTCGCTCGCTCTCTCTCTCTCTCTCTCTCTCTCACACACACACACACAAGCTCTTAACCTTTATCGTTTTCCGTATTAGTAGGGGTTCTTGCTGCAGCTGCAGCTTTGTTTGCCAAGCCACTTCTCACATTTCCACACCCCCTCCCCCCTTCAGCTTAAGCCAGTCACAAAGCTGCGCTCCGTCACATGACCATTCCTAACTGGCTCAACTGTCTGGTTGCCTAGGACACTGAGCTTAAGGCAAAGGGGGAGGGAGAGAAAAAGGAGAAGCAGAAATTCAAGAGAAGCCATTTCCAAGCTTCTAGCTCAAGAGCATGGAACTTAGTACAGAGCAGAAAACAAGCAGAGAGGAGGAAGAGAGCCAAAGAGGAGCAAGTGGTCGCTGGGGAGGGGAAGAAGTTAGGGCCTTGCTCGTGGTGTGGAGGGAGAGGGAAGCCTGGGACGAGACTGAGGACAAGGCCAAGTATGAGGCCATCTCGAGCCGCCTAAGCGAGTTGGGCGTGTGCAGGGACTGGCTGAGCTGCCAGGCACAAAGCAGAGCAATGGCACTACCCGACTGGAGACCTCCAGCCATCCGGACATCGATGGACAGCACCACCCAAAGGTCTTACGAGATGGACGAAGAACAGACCAATCCTGTCAGCAGAAGACAGGGGAACGCTTCTCTGAGCAACTTTCAGGAGGGTAAATATCCGACACTGCCACAAACTACACCGATTTATTTCTTTTTTAATAATGAGCAACTTCTCTATACAACATTTTGGTTTAATTTCCTCAAATTTAGACAGACAGTAACTAAAAAAAATATTATTATTATTATTATTATTATTATAAATTCTTTGCTGCTAAAATAATACTTTTTTTTCCTTTTACTTCCCCCCCCCAACAATTTCTACAAACCAAAATGAATGCTTAAAAGCACCACAAATGAAAAGCCCTTAAATATTTCAAAACACAGCCATGTTATTCATTAAGATTTAGTTCATACCTCAGAAAGCTACCCATCTATTCACTTTCATCACGTTTTCACGTGAGGTCAATGTAGAAGACCTGCATCATTAATAATTTAACAAAAGACCACTAAACACAAGAACCGTAATTTATAAAACTCATTTTTACCATTTCTACTTCTCATCCTCCAGAGTTCAGACTAATCTCTCAGGTCAGTATTGGTTTGCTTCTTCTTAGAGTTCTTATAAATACATGGCACATAAGATGAATAAACTTTTTTTTAATGGTTAAGGTTAATCTCTAAATGCTACTGTGTTCATACATGGTATTAACATAGCTGTTTACACCAGGCATTTTAAATGCATCAACTGTGATCATATTTCATACATGACTTCTTCTGAAGGAAGGATTCCACGACATTTTGTTTTCGACCAGGAATGTCTGGCTGATCCTCACTCATGTTTCAAACATTTAATTCGCGTGGTCTGTTTAACGAAACGAGAGAAATGAGCATTCACACTACAGGCCCAGGCCACGCCCAAGGGTGGTTTGAGTGATTGGATGACAAGAATTCTCAGAGACATATTGGACCCCCAATTACACCTGCAGTTAGTGCTGTCCATTTATAATCAGATCACCCAGGATGCATGCTAGTGCCAGGTGTGAATGGGGTCTTAGCTCAGCTTCATGACATACAAAGGACTATATGAAGAACCAGTCCAATTCCTGTGCCAGTTTAGATGTCCTCTAATTTCCACTGTTTTCTTTTATTCAGGCAGCGGAGACCAACATTTTGTTCCTCTCTCTGGTATGGAGGGAGGGAGACACTGGTCTGATAAAGAGATTCGGGCTCTCCTCAACATCTGGGCTGACCGAGAAATGCAGGTGCGGCTGCAGAGCACCCATCGAAACAAGGCAATCTTCCAGGAGATGGCCCGCCGTCTGGAACTCCAGCATGGAGTGGTGCGAGACTGGAGACAGTGTCGCACCAAATACAAGAACCTTAAATATGACTACAAGGTCAGCAAGAACCAAGGTCGACCTATGCGCTTCTTTGCGGAGATGGATGCAATCTTGCAGGGCAAGGACACTGAGGATTTCCTTGATGAGGAGGAGAATTCTCCCAGGAAAGGAACAGAGGTTGACCAGACAGCTGCGAGGAGAGAACCAGAAGAAGAGCAGTACATTAAAATTGACGATGGTAAGAGAATAAACATAAGCTAAGAAAGTGCTAGGTATTTTTGATGTTCTTTGATAAACAAAAGTACAACCTATACATAAAGTCTCATTCAAGTAGCTTTTCCTCCCTAGTTTTGATTCTCATTTGCTTTTGGCACTGCTCATTCCACTACAGATGAGAGTCTGGCAGATATGCAAACAATAATAAATACCGGTTCTCAACACCTCATCACAAAAGATACAGGTGCGTCATCAGATCAAAAGACCGACAATTGGTTCAGTAGCTGTGATAACGGTGTTCACAATTATACACACTAACTGATTTCCTGATCTGCTATTTTCTAAAACCAGGTTCATCCATATCACCTGTTGCTCGAAGGCAATCAGACGAGGAGAATGTGATCACGGTCCATGACTCGGGCCGAAACTGGTCCGAGGAGGAAGTGGCAGCGCTGCTCAATATCTGGTCTGAGGAAGGAATCCAACAGCAGCTGCAAGGCTCGACCCGAAACAAGGACGTGTTTGTGCAAATATCACGCCGGCTCCTTCAGCAGGGTGTGGAGAGGGATTGGAAACAGTGTCGCACCAAATACAAGAACTTGAAATATCTGTACCGATCCCTACAGAGAGGCAAGGCTGATATCGGAGACACCAGGCGCATCATGAAGTTCTATGAACAGCTAGACAGCATTCTGTCCCAGCCAGTCAGAGGCCTATACAGAAACTCTGGGATGTTCAGTCCACCCACATTAGAGGAGCACTCTATCTGTGAACTGCCTGCACATGAGGACAGTGACATCATTGCTGTCGGATATGATCAGCAGACCATAGATGATGCCATGTTAAGGTCTCCAGGCATCGGCACAAGAGCGTACCAAAATGAGGCTAGAGCAGATGCCATTTTGAGGCCAGAGGAACTCACTGGAGTGGAATATGAAACAGCGGACCAGTTAAATGGCATGCTGGCAAGGTCAAAAGACAGCGTTCAGACAAGATATGAGGAACAGCCTTTGTCCGGTCATTCTGTCACAGCAGGTACATATGGAGGAGGCCAGGAATATAAAGTAAAGACAGGTAATACATTGAACTATAGGGATATGTACCATCACTTCAAAACAGTTCTGCTCAAGTCCACAGGAAATAAGTTTTGCGTGCGTGTGTGTGCACGTGCACAGGTGACACAGAGACAACATTCACAGACAGAGATCCTGCCGGGTCGAGAAGAGGAAAAAAGCGGAAGGCCACAGATGAAGGTCCTTCAATCTTCTCATTTTATAATGAATAAAAAAAAAATCTTACATTGTGACTGCAGTCATATGAGCACAAAACTTGAGTGTGAAACGAGCAAGACAAAAATCACAAGTCATGATATCTTGAAAGTCAGAAAGCTAGTAAAAGTCACAGGGTTTGTTCAGCCAACAGAATCTTCTTAGCAAAAAAGTTCAATCTAAAACCATTAAGGGTTCTTCAGTTTGGCCCTCTGGAGAAACCCTGGAAGGTTACAAAGAGGATAACAACACTTAATGTAGGCTATGACTTTACAAAAAAAAAAAAAAAGTAAATCACAATAAGTTATAACTCGGACTCAAAAAGTTGCAGGCCAAAGTACAGAACTAACAGCAATCCACTGAAAGCAAGATAAATGCATGTGCCTGAAAGCTGTTTGGATTCTTTAACCCTGCAAATTGTGTTACAGAAGGTGTTCTGTATGATCATAGAAACAAGGAAACCCATGCTGACATGAATTTCTTTAGATTCTTGAATTTTCTGTGCTTCCAGATTGCAGTGTTTTCAGCAAAAGGTTTCAGGAATGCATTGATGATGGAGACAGCAGCACGGACTGGTCTGAGCACATTGACTATCAGTGCAAAGAGGAGCAGGATCAATACATTCCGATTATGGAGATCATCTCCGTGCACTCTATGGCTGAAACTAACTATAATCAGGTGAGCCAATACAGCACATCAGTAAACAGATCACTCAGTACTCCGGGGGTTCACAAACTAAGGGTCACAACCCCAAGACGGGTCGCTTGATTTACAAATAAGTTTGTGAGGGGAAACTCAATCTTCGCTTTTTTTTTATAATTAATTTTACAAATTATTATTACAAATATGACTCATTATGAAGATGGCTTTTGTGCATTACTATTTTGAAAGTATTTTCTTTATCCCGACATGCTGCAGTGGAATAGGAATTCAGTAATAGAAACGTGAAAATCTCCTCATCCATCTACCTCCTTTAAAACAAACTAGTGTTCTGTGTCAAATTGCATACTCATGTACTATTCTAGACCGTTATTGAGTACTAAGACTAACCGGTTTTCCTAATACAGTTACAAGTGTTTACATTTTTAAGACTGCTATCGAAGAGTACATTTAACATACTAGTCTTCTGGATTTTCTAGATGAAGAAATACTTCTGAATGTAGGGTCAGATGTTTAGATTTGAGATGCAGCTCATGACAACAATCACGACAACGGAACGTTTTAACAAAAAGTTTGCCGGTGTGTTTAACGCCGCTAAACATTTCAAAGTTCACCTGGAAACCTGGAAAACCGAGATGTTAGTAAATGTTCCATCTAGGCTAATGTTCCAGTTGTACATAAGGTATGCAAGTGAGTGTGTGAAGAGTGTTGCTCATTTTGCCGCTGCTTCTGCACATGCATGCAAAGCCATGTCATCGTGTATAAACTAGGCTCCACTGCTTCGGGTCGGGCTGCATCACACCACTACGGCATGGATTATTTTCCTATAAGAATGCATCACGTTGTGTTTTAATTCCTTGTGTGTCATTGGAAATGGGACGTGCTAATGCCCTTTCAAATACAACTCCTGACTTTTTGACAAGCTGTCAAATGTCTGGTATGTCCATGAAAGAAATATTACTTTGGTTTCTAGTCACTCATGTTACACATATGTTTATGAATGAATAAAAGTTACAAAATGTTACAGTAGGCCAGATTATAAATCTGGAATTTTACAACAAAAAAAGCACAATGATCAACGCAGAAAATTCATAATGACCATTTAGGATTGTTTGCTCATAAAGTTTAGGAACCTCTGCAGAAATCAGGAATGAAACCCTTTAAACTGATATCACTGGTTATAAGAAAGTGCCCTGCTGAATCTTAGTCCTTGTTTATTGTTTAAATAAAAATACATAATCCAAAAATAAAAACTACCTCTAAATTCATTCTACAGACGCAAAAGTTCCTGGTCGCACTGTGATGGGTTGTCAGAGAGGCTTAAATCTTCTATTAAGACCGCGTGCACTGGAGGCTTGCACATGAAATCCATTTCAGCGATGAAGAGTTTCTAAAGTATTGGCACCTCAAACTACTCTACAGACAGGAGAAACTCAACTGTTATTTGCAACAGTTTACAGAAATCAGTTAAAGCGTCTTGTGTGGTCTATTCTAGTTTTAATTCAGCCTTTTTCAAAAGGATGAAAGAACCTAAGTGACAAATGCATCAGAGGTGTAAACAGTTAACTTACCTGTGCTGCAAAGCTACAAGCCCTAGTGTTATAATCTGCGCAACTTCTAGTTGTGTCGGCCACTCGCCTGCTGCAAGACAGCCGAAAACCCCACATTCCTCTCCGATACCGGATTCTTCAAACTCCATGTCCAGCAAAAATCCCAAATACCCACAAAAAGTTACAAAATAAACTACAAAACTTCACTCCCCACGCAGCCTGACAATCTGCCAGTCCGACCACGTGCTGCCTCAGGCAGCCGCTTATGCAGGAATGTACCAACTACAGAAAGGGGGGTTCGAATCGCCGCAAAACGGCTAGAAAAGAAACTTCTGGTCGCACAAAATAATAATAAAATATATATATCAAAGTTAAAGTTAACTAGTCTGAAGAGAAAATAGATTAAAATCTGGAAGAAACTACTCAATAGATATCGCAGATCTCAGATAGTATCTGCAGAGTTTTTAAACAATATCTGATTAGGCAACTGCTGCTTCAAAAGAACAAGACACGAGACTTTTCCACGTGGTGAAGATGGCGTCACTGCCTCCTTTTTTATAAAGTGTCGTAACTTGTATTCTCAGTCGTCCCTTTTTCTCATCACACGGTTCCTTCGTTCAGCGCTCCAGCTCCCTGCCTGTAGGTAGTGCAGCTTAACTTTTAATATTGTTCAGATCAGATTCTGTGATTGATTATCATTTTCTGTTTTTTTTTTTTTTTTTTTTTTGCAGGACAAAAGAGTTGTAACCGAAATGGCGTCGACATCAGGTATGTAGCTGTGTGAAGTTTTGGGGTGTGAGTGTGTGTGCTCGCGCCATGATTTGGTCAGGGTGCAGCAATACATGATGGAGTGTTGACCCGAAAATAACCTGACACCTTGAAAGTTTGTTTCCTTGATATGTTAATTAGTTATCGGTCATTCTGCATCATTACGAATTAAGTAGCACTAATGGGCCGATTGCCTTTGATTTTGGCAACGCAGTCAGGTTCCATCACGTTCAAGAGCAACGCAGGTTCCATCACGTAAATGGTAAATAAATGGCGCACTTATCGCGCTTTTATCCAAAGCGCTTTACACTGTGTCTCACTCACTCACTCACTCTCTCACACACACACACACACACACACACACACACCAGTGGTAGCAGAGCTGCCATGTAAGGTGCTAACTTGCCATTCAGTGTCTTGCCCAAGGACACTTCAGCATGTGGAGTCACGTGGGCTGGGAATCGAACCTCCAACCCTAGGATTAGTGGACAACACGTTCTACCACCTGAGCCACAGCTGCCCCACATGTAATGCAGTCAGGCTCGATCACCCTCAAGAGCAACGCAGTCCGGTTCCATCACGCTCGAGAGCAGCGCAGTCCGGTTCCATCACGCTCGCGAGCAGCGCAGTCCGGTTCCATCACGCTCGCGAGCAGCGCAGTCCGGTTCCATCACGCTCGCGAGCAGCGCAGTCCGGTTCCATCACGCTCGCGAGCAGCGCAGTCCGGTTCCATCACGCTCGCGAGCAGCGCAGTCCGGTTCCATCACGCTCGAGAGCAGCGCAGTCCGGTTCCATCACGCTCGAGAGCAGCGCAGTCCGGTTCCATCACGCTCGAGAGCAGCGCAGTCCGGTTCCATCACGCTCGAGAGCAGCGCAGTCCGGTTCCATCATGTGTAACAGTAATATTTGATCGAGTTCACACGTAACACAGTAAGGTTTGATCGAGTTCACATGCTGAAGCACAGTGAGGTGTAATAGTAATATTTGTTCACGTGTAACACAGGTTCGATCGCTTCATGTGTAACACAGTGGATTCATGTTTGTTGGTTTTTTCAGGGAATTTCTGCCTGTGCAGGTTTTTAATGAGTTTCTGCTGTTCTTTCCCCTACCGCTTTGTAGATCTGAAGCTTGGCAAAAAGCTCAGCGAGGGCAAGACCAAGCAGATCTTTGAGCTGCTGGACATGCCGGGCCAGGTTCTGGTCCAGTCTAAAGACCAGATTACAGCGGGTAACGCAGTGAGAAAAGACCAGATGGAGGGCAAGGCAGCAATCTCCAACAAGACCACCAGCTGTGTCTTCAAGCTCCTGCAAGAAGCTGGTGAGCTCAGAAGCTTTTCACTCTCAGTTGCTTTGTCAGTGTCACCTTCATACAGTCTATAATGTAGTGTTTAAAGTTGCACAAGTTTGATAACTTCTAACCTGTAATCACAATATTTTCTTCCTGGTCATTTTCTTGATATAACCAAGTAATACTGGTTGTAATAGTGCAATGCAAAGCCTCAACACCAGAATTGGAGCAGTTCTAATCCTGGAACTGCTTTTGAATCAATTTTAAATGTTGCCTCTTCTATGGGTTGCTGTGACTTGCACAGTTACCCACAATGCAACATTGTTTTTCTAACTGTGCAGCCATTTTGATTCCCTAGTTTTTGCTTAATGGATTGGTCCTGTCATGCAGATAGGCCTTATTTCCTGAAATTAAAAATGTAGTTTAATTTCTTTTGTAAATTTGTTAAAAATACAATATTAAATGCTCATTAAAAATGTCCTCTATGCAGCTCCTTCACCTCAGGTGACAGTGTATATACACGTACTTTTAACCGTGTAGAGATCCTTACGATTAACAGCAGCCATTGATAACCTGCGCCTTTCTTCAGACAATGAGTATCTCGTGAGTCATAACTTTCACAACTTTTATAGAACCTTCACTTGTTTTGTCCACCTGGTGGATTGGAACATTTACATCTATACCACAGTGTAGCAGCCTTCGCACGTTTGTGTAGGGAATCAAAATGGCTGACAGCAAAGTACACTTCTTTTCTTTTTTTTTTTTTTTTTGTGACATCATGTGAAAACAAAGGACAACACTGGCCTAATTCAGAAGTATTGCCCTTTAACACATCACTTGTAGTTAATTGGTGTAACTGCAGTCCATCTCTGTAGCTCATGAGAAAACTCGTGCTTGTTAAAATCATTACCTTGTGACTTGTGCTTTCTTGAATTAAATTCAATGCGATTCACACATCTGCATATCCGTTCATGCTCAACTGGTCTGTCTATTGCCAGTATTGTCCAGCTTTCATATATTAAGTCCGTCACAGCTAACACACCATGATATTTTTTCTGACTGTTTATGAAGTAAATTATCATTATTTTTTTAAATCACTAATTCATCGCTTTTTAATACTGAAACATTCCATCAGCTTTGAACATGAGAGAATATGTACTCGGTCCAGCCACAGAGCAGCTGTTTATTGAAACCCTGCATCATGCATAACAGTAATTTCTTTATACCACATGCTTTGCATTTTATATTTAAACTTTCTGAATGTACAGTTTCTCACCGATCTGTATCATCTGCTTTGTTCCGTAAGGAATTAAGACTGCGTTCGTAAAGCAGCATTCGGAGACGGCATTCATAGCCAGCCACTGTGAGATGATCCCCATTGAGTGGGTGTGTAGACGCATCGCCACGGGCTCCTTCCTTAAAAGGAATCCAGGTGTCAAAGAAGGCTATCGCTTCTCACCACTAAAGATGGAGATGTTTTTCAAGGTGGGTGTCCAGCGATGGTTCAGCCATCTCGTGTCTCTCAACTAACACTAAAACTTCAGAGGACTGTGGTCTGGTCAATATATTGCTACATGCTTATTAGAGAACAGCTCGATAATGAAAGTAAATGATGGGACTGTACCCCACGCTGTTATCTCTGGAGTGTTGAGTCAGTTTACTGATGAAACAACACTGCTTGGTGTGGTGCTCAGATAAGTAATAGCACCATTGGAGAGAATCTATAATCAGTTCTTTGCTCAAGATTGCATGATGGATAGCACGGTTTGTGATCTCCTCCTCTATGACAGACTTTTACTCCAAATTTGATTAAATGGAAAGTGATTTATATGTCTGCATATCTGTTTCCTTGCAGGATGATGCCAATAACGACCCGCAATGGTCTGAGGAGCAGATCTTGGCGGCTGGCTTTGAGCTGGCAGATGTGACGATTGGCCGCTGTGAGGTGGACATTATGAGTAAGAGCACAGTTGCCATCTTTGAGGTCCTGGAGAAGGCCTGGGCCACCCAGAACTGCACTCTTGTGGATATGAAGGTACTTTAAGACACTAGACTGGGATGTATTTTAAAGCTAAGCTGAAGCAATGCAGTGTTGTGCCAAACATTTAAAAAAAAAAAAAAAAAAAAAAACTAATTTCTGTTATCATTGAAGTATTTACTCCCAGCATGGACAAATTCTGTCGTTCTATTTAGATCGAGTTTGGCGTGAATGTGACCACCAAGGAAGTTGTGCTGGCTGATGTGATCGACAACGACTCATGGAGACTGTGGCCAGCTGGAGATCGCAGCCAACAGAAAGACAAACAGGCAAGGTTTATGCAGGACTGGCACTGCCTGAAGCCCCATGTCTGTCATTTTTGCTTTGTCTTATATTTAGCACAAAATTCCCAGACCAACCCCCTTTCTGTGCACATTTCTGATAATTGTCTCATTCAGTCAATTATAAGGACCAGTCAAGAAAAAAAATCATGCAGAGCCAGTATTGTTTTTCCTGTCTAGACATGTAGTCTATGTGCTTCACTAGAACATTTCCCCTATCCTCTAGTACAGCAAAAGTTGAGTTGGAAGATATTTCGGTGCACATCAAATTATGATGGGCCCTTGCTAGGTGCAGTCAGGTTAACCTTGTGTTCTGTTTCTCATACAGGTATACCGTGACCTGAAAGAGGTCACACCTGAGGCCATGCAAATGGTCAAGAAGAACTTTGAATGGGTGGCTGAAAGAGTACAGGTATATTCACACATGCTTGCACCTATTCACAGCTTTCCATTACAGTACTGTTATTGCTGGAAGTTCTAGATACTTGAACCGTATCTTCTTTTTGTTGCCTTTGTTCTCTTGCTGTGAGCACGTGTGGTGTGGGCCATAGAACTTCTCCACATCGCCTCACATCATAGTAATTCTCCTTTAAGGATGTTAAACATTTACACGTAGCTGGCCGAAATTGCACAATTTGCCTGTTTGCTCATGTTAACGCTTCGTATCTCTTTGTTAACTCTGTGTACTTCTCAACCTTTAATACGATCCATAGCTTTCACAAGAGACTTCAGTCTCCATGAACCTCAACCTTTTTTGTTATTTATATATATATATATATATATATATATATTATAATATTGTTCCGAGAATGACCATGCTTTCTGCATTATTACATCAGAATCGATTAGCTGTTAGTCTTAGGGCTATGGACAAACCAGAGTGTATGCTCACTACAATGGCTCCACGATATGGCCTAATGACTTTCGTGCATTAAGAGTGTTTTTTGTATTTGACCTGAATATTCAAGTCTGCACCCAGGATCCATACTTGGATAATTTAAGTGTGGTGGGTGGGGGAATTAGTCACTTTACAAAATGGTACATACTAGGCTCATCCATTTGTTTGGGGTTTTTAATTATTTTTTTGTTTTTGTTTTCAAATTATTATTGTTTAAATGTTGGTGCCAAATTGAAATAGTGTTTTTGCAATGTTCTCCGTGCAAGCACTTGCACCACAGAGGCAAGATCATTACCGTAACCTTATTACTAGTCCTGTGAAAAGTCTGGCTTAGTTTTATTGTGTTGTGCTTACACTGTTTGATAATAGTGATGCATAATTACTTCCTGTCTTCCTTAATAATGAATCACATACTTTCCAAATTTACTTTCAGCAATGAAATTTACTTCAGGTGAAGCTGTTCACATGGTTAAAAATTCAGAGTTTTTATAAGTTGGGACCATTTGCCTTTGAATGCCTTCTTCTCTCCGTATACGAGGCGTTCTGTGTCCTCCGCTGAGCAAAATAAGCCTCTCCACTATCATAAAAAGTTGAAAAAGAAGAGACCTGACAAGTTTAATATCCAGTCATGTCGTACCAGGGTTCTGTTGAAGCGAGCCCTAGAACACTTCTTTTAAGAGGACCGGGGTACCTCAGGGCAAATGGCTCAGAGTCCAAAAAACCTCAAGTGTGAAGGTGTTAGTGTTTTACTAGTTTGTTAGTCTTAATCCTTTGCTGAAATTCTGTTTTGTAACTTGCATGTTTGCATGTGCCTTCAGCTGCTCCTGGAGCCGCAGGCGAGTGGGAGAGTTGTCGTACTGATGGGCTCTACGTCTGACATGGCTCACTCTGAGAGGATCCGTAAAGCTTGCGGCTCATACGGAATCCCCTGCCATGTCCGAGTCACCTCTGCGCATAAAGGCCCTGACGAGACACTCCGCATCAAATCTGAATATGAGGGTAAGACGAAGGACAATAACGTGTGCAGAAATGTTTTTATAGAAGTGAAGTTGCATTGTAACCACAGTCTCGGTAAGAATTCCCAGTCTTATTATGCATCACTGTGCATTTCTTTCCTCAGGTGATGGTGTCCCCACCATTTTTGTAGCCGTTGCAGGGAGGAGTAACGGTTTGGGTCCAGTGATGTCAGGAAACACGGTTTACCCTGTCATTAACTGTCCTCCTGTTACGTCTGACTGGGGCGCTCAAGACATCTGGTCATCTTTACGTATGCCCAGTGGTAAGGATTCATCTGGTCTACTTGATCAAGATCTTTGTTTAAGAGCACTAGGTTTCCCCATACTGGACTGCCTAGTAACACAGAAGTACATTACTTTAGTGCTAAGACGCTTACATACTGAGATCTGTCCTTCTATACCAAAGTTCTGTGTTTTAAGAACACAGTAAATATTGTGCAATTACCTTGATGGTACGCTTTATTTATTGATTGGTTGATTTTAAATGGCTCCATGTTTCAGTACACAAATAACAATCCTCAGTGTCATGGTGCTGTACTTTTTATTTTGCAATGTGGAATTATCAGTACGAAGAGATGGAACCTACAAACCTGTGTTCGTTTTGCTGTGACACTTTCCCTGCTGCTGTGTGCTGTAGATCTGCAGCATAATCAGAGTATGAAAGCATGGTGCAGCGAGTACTAAGACGCATGACCGCATGGCAGGATGTCCTCATGACCTAAAAGCTAGCTTTATTTTCAGAATCAGCAGAAAGACGTGTTCAACTATTGTTTTTATTCATTATCCCACTGCACTAGCTGATTAAGTACTGCATTAATCGGTACATTCTGCAGTCAGTCACATTTGATGGGATAAGTGGAATGATTTTAGGGTTGCATCTCAATCAGCTCCCCTAGTTCAGTAGTCGGGGCGCTGATTAGGGAGTCGGCCATTTTAAAGGCTGCCTCAATCGCAAAATTCTTCCAGTGCAAAAGAAAATCCCACAATACACTGCAAAAGCCAGGGAGCATCGATGCTCACTGTGTTCCCTTAGTGGAAATGACGTCATGTTTTCTGAAGTCTCAGCTTGAAAAAACGCCAGATGAACTCTCAGCCAACTTTGTTTATAAATGTAAGCAGTTTGTTATCGTTGTTGTGGCTCTTAAATGATTACTCACGAACGTTTATTTGACGTTCTGTATGCAGTTTGTTTGAGTCTAACGAGTTTGAAGTGTTTAATGATTGATTTTTTTTTTTTTTTTTAAATCCACTAGCTCGCCTATTATCCTGCTTGAATTACCATGACAGAAACACACGAGATTAAGCTGACAAAATAATGACATAAAATTTAAATATTTTGTTTGGATTTTCACATTGATGATGTTTTACAACACAAGTACATATTCATATCACCAGTCATCAGTGTCCCAGTGTGTAGTGAGCCAGTTTCCTTACCAGTGTCTGAACTCGTGTACACGATATACTGGTTCACCACCAAGGAGCTGATCAAGACACCATCTGATCGGTTTAGAATGTGCACACAGATTAACTTGTAGATTTATAGAAATTGGTGTCATAAGAATTTGGAGAAAAACCTGCAACAGTATAAAGTGCTTTGCAGTGGCCAAATTTAATTGTTCCCAGCAGTCACTGGACCGTGACTGATCTGTGCATCATTAGGGGAACGAGCGTGTTCTGCAGATTTGATGCCAATATTAAATTATCTATAAGCGTTGCATTACACACTGAGTGGTGTGGATTGAGTCACAGTGTTTACGCTTTTTCTGGCAGATGCATTACATTTTAAGGCTTGGCTTTAGGGGTTAGTCAGGTTTGTTTGTATGTGTACCTTGCCTTAACGTGCCACTCCCAGTTGCCAAATTAGTCCTCCACCAAGTCTTTTAACATTCTCTCTTTTCTCTTCTTCAGGTCTGGGCTGTTCTACAGTTCTGTCTCCAGACTCAGCTGCCCAACATGCTGCTCAGATCCTGGGCCTGACTGATCACCTGGTGTGGGCCAAACTACGTGCCTCTATGCTCAACATTTGGATCTCTCTGAAGCAAGCTGACAAGAAGCTTCAGCAGTGCAGCATCTGAACACACAGCACTTCTGTTTATGCTGAGCCATTCCAGCTGTTTAACCATTCCATTCCACACTACTGCATACAGCCTTCATTTTCAGATGATTGAGGCTTTGTGATCTAGTGCTGAGTCTGCATAATCTCATTTGCAGGTGAAACTAATAAATAGATTTACAGAAAACGTTCATTTGGACTATTGCTTTACATAAATAACTATACACAAAGCTAAGTCTTCCTCTTTCTGGGCTTTGTCCTTAATGCAGGTTACAGAAACCTCAAGGATTCTGTCATTAGACAACCATGATTAATTGTGTAGTATGAATGATCATGTTGACTAAGTTTATTGATCATTATGGGGAATTTAGTTTCTATTAATGTTCAGCTCTAAAATAGCAGGGGGGAAATTTCCAATTATGAAATTAACAGGAGGAAAAAATAAATAATCCAAAGATGCAAAGATTCTTTCATGTCCCTTTATTTTAAAGTAATTATCTACATTTTCAGTATTGAGTTTCTGACCACAGAATGCTGTTGGCTGGATACAATCACCCCAACACCACACACATGGACACTAATCATGCCAGTGACTACGTTTACATGCACATCAAATTCTGTTTAATTCTGTATTCAGGTTATAGCCATATTTTGAATAATGTTTATGTGTAGTCATCGGATTATTAATGTATACTGTGCACGATTGTTGTAAGTATACAGATCTACACACGTCTTTTCCTTTCCCGTTGTTATTTCCTGGGAGATTCAAGATGCTACCGTTGCTGCCCACAATTCCTTGCAGACTGAGCATGCATGTATATCTCCTTTCAGGACATTTTCTGAAAAAGGTGTATACATGCAACACGTTTCCAATTAAAACAGGTATATTCCAGGGATGGGAATCTGAATATTGTCTTAATCTGAATCAGACTGCGGTGTTTACAATACTAATCAGAATACCACCAAATTCCGAATAATACCGGAATACAAGTGTGCATGTAATCTTGGTCATTAAGACTGCTGTACTGAGAATGAGCCACTATCCAAATAATACAGTGCTGTGAAAATTTATTATTGTTTGATTTCTTCTGTTTTTGTGTATATCTCATATTAAATAGTTTTAGATTTTCAAGTGAAATGGAACATAAAAAGTAAATAAACGCACAATAGTTATCTTTTTTTAATTATTATTAAACCAAAAAAAAAAAAAAAAAAAGTTATCCAAAACCTCACCCATGCGAAAAACTATTTGCCACTTTAAACTTAAAATCTGATTGCGCCACCTTTATCAGCAAAAACTGCAACCAAACACTTTTGGCCCACTCTTCTTTGCAGAACCACTTTATTTCAGCCACACTGGAGGGTTTCAGAGCATGAACTGACCTTTTATGGTCCTACCACAGTGTCTCAATTGGTTCAAGTCAGGACTTTGATTAGGCCACTCCAAAACTTTAATTTTGCTTTGTTTGCGTAATTCAGAGGTGGACTTACTCCTACGCTTTGTTTTATTTTAGATTGTGTTTTAATTTCTGAAACGATTTAGTATGACATGTACACAAAAACAGAAGAAATCAGGACAAGGACAGCCCCCTCTAGTGGACAGAGATTAATAGACAGTAAATGTATACCAGAGTGACCTGTACAAGGTAGGTGTCCCTAATAAACTGGGAACTCGGTGTATAATAATAGGGTGTTTTCACTGTATTAACACTGCAAAAAGTGTATCTTGAATATAGGCAAAAGCATTTTATTTAATGTCCTGACATTTAAAAAAGTTCTAATTAATTCATTAAAATCCCTAACTAATAATCTCTCTAGAGAAATATAACTATATAATAATGTTTTCACTTTATATATATATATATATATATATATATATATATATATATATATATATATATATTTACAGTGCAGCTTTACAGGAATAACAAGTTCTAATGTTGAAAGTCACCAGGTCATGTCCAAAGTACGCCTTTCACCTCTAATGATTTCTGTTTAAATGGTTTAAAAGACATTGTAGGGGAAAAAAGATGATTATAAAATGCGAGGTGAAACTGAAGCAGTAAGTGTTAGGGTGTGTTTAAAACAGGATAATTCTAATTGAAGGTAAGTAATAAAGGTGTTTGACTCTGACAGTCTTCCAGTAATAATAATAAGAAGTGGTGCCTAAGTTGGAGCTAATTTATAAATTAAGCACCAGGGAACTGTTTATTTCTTAAGGAAATCTATAAAATATAACACATTTATAATGTCAGCACTGTCTATTGTCCTGCTGTCTCTATATTTAGCGTTAAAAAACAATCCACATTTGCCATTTTAGTCACACCTATAGTCATCCAGATGGTATGCCCTCTTTGCCCCACCCATCTACACTTAGAATCAGGAAGTCATTTGAGAAGGAGCACTTCAACTCTCCTCTCTCTCTGTTGTTAGTGAAATGGCTGAGGACAGTAATATTTCAGTGGACCATCTTCAATTCAGCTGTTCGATCTGCCTGGATTTGCTGAAGGACCCAGTAACTACTCCATGTGGACACAGCTTTTGTATGGTGTGTATTAATGACTTTTGGGATCAGCCTCTTCAGAAGGGGGTTTACAGCTGCCCTCAGTGCAGAGAGACGTTCATGCCGAGACCTGTCCTGCGTAGGAATAACGTCATGGCTGAAGTGGTGGAGAAGCTCAAGTGGAAAGACCTAAGCAGTGCTTCTGCTTCTCGTTATAGCTCAGAATCGGGAGATGTGGAGTGTGACATCTGTTCTGAGAGCAAAGAAAAGGCTGTCAGGTCCTGTCTAGTGTGTCTGGCTTCTTTCTGTAAGACTCACCTCAAACCTCACTACGAATCTCCTGCTTTTAAGAAGCATAAGCTAGTCCAAGCATGCAAACAACTGCAGAAAAAAATCTGTGCTCGTCATGATAAACTGATAGACTTCTACTGTCGAACAGACCAGACAATCATTTGTGCATTGTGTAGGTTAGATGAACATAAAGGCCACAATATGGTGTCGGCTGCTTCAGAAAGAAGTGAAAAACAGGTAATGGGTACATTCTGTGACTCTGTAAGAAACTGTAATTTGATATGAGACGTGTGAAATTTAGCAGGGACATCTGGCAACACCCATATTTCTATTGTTGTTGGGTTTTTTTTTTTGTAATGCTTTAAAAATCTTGAAATCAACATCTTTGGACCACAGAAGGAGATAAGGGATATGCAGAGGAAATCCCAGCAGAAAATCATGGAGAAGGAGAAGAAACTGCAAGACCTTCAGCAGGCAGTGAACACTCTTAAGGTAGGTACTGATCCGAAGACTGCTGGAGTGCTGAATTTCAGCCAAAGAAGTTGAACGGCTGGAATTCATGAATTCTTCCCCTACCAGAGCTCTTCACAGGCAGCGGTGGGGGAAAGTGAGAGAATCTTTACCGAGCTGCTTCTCTTCATTGAAGAAAAGTGTTATGAGGTGACCGAACTCATCAGAGCTCAGGAGAGATCTGAACTGGATCAAGCCACTGGACTGCAGCAGCAGCTGGAGCAAGAGATTGCTGACCTGAAGAAGAGAGACACTGAGCTGCAGCTGCTATCAGACACAGAGGATCATGTGTATTTCCTCCAGGTATGACCTGAATAGTTTCTACTGTTATTGTGGAAGTTTAACCTCTGTTGTAAATATCAAGCATATGACGTTTGTCACGTAAATGAAATAATAATATAATGACTCTTCCCAACCCTAATGTACACTAGAACATTCTGCAGTGTTGCCACCCTAACACATCTTAACACACATATAGTACGCTTCACTTTTTACGTGTACGCTAGGAACAGCGTACAGTCTGCGTACTGTACGCGCAGGTCGGACATGCGCATTTAATTATTTTGCACTATTTAGTTGTTCCACAAGGTGCCAACAGTGACACAGGGCAGTTGAATCTCAAGTTAGGTGAAGAAAAAACGGAAGAGACGGAAGTCTGAGTTCGGCATCCCTAGCTCGTTTCTGGTTGAATGGTCGTACAGACCATCTTCTCTTTCTCTCTCTTTTTTATTTCTTATTCCTCAAGTGAAGCAGAATACCTTTACCCTCCCTTGTTCTTCGTGTTGTTGTGATTTTTCTTCGTTGTCGTCCTTGACACCAGAAGACCTGCTTTACTGCTCTCTACTGACACTTGCAGGCTAGGAGGGGTAGTGCAACTTGTCGTAATGCGCATGCGTCGACCGCCTGGGTACGCGTATGGAGTGTACGTCAAATGGAGCATAGTTTAGTGTAAAAAGCTGTGCGTATGACTCTGCGCATACGCTAGCGTACGCTTAAAAAAACAACCTAAGTATATTTTGGGTTTTACACACCCATATTTCCTAACCCAATGTTATTTCCACAGAGATTAACTTAAGATTTATTTGTGGTTTCAATATAGAGCTTCCAGACCATCTGGTCCACTTCTAAAGCTAAGGACTTATCCCGGATGTCTATAAATCAACATATTTCATTTGAAGGAGTGAGGAAATGTATCTCGGACCTGAAAGAGCAATTTGAGGAATGCTGCAAAGATAAATTCAACCAAATCAATCCAAATGGTAAAAGAGAAAATGCTCAACCTCATAACCTACTAATAAACAATCCACTTACTGTATATGACACAGTCCTCCTTTACATGTGTCTATAATGATGGTGCAGACAAACAATACATTTTATATTATGTTACTTCCTCTTCCATTTACTCAAAACAAATATACACAGGCACATATGACCTCATGGGTAGATCACTTTATTAGACATGCCCACCTCATTAGTCTACCATGTAGTATTGGTCATCCTCCAACCCTTCCACACTGTGGTTTTGGCCACACAGCTGGAAGGTTTTAATTGGTAGATTATTTTCAATCCATTAACTGCACTGAGTGTTAAAATACAAGCAACTCTGCTGTATTTGATACACATTTGGGCATACTGAATTGCCAAATGTTTATGGACACCTGACTATCACACCCATGTGCGCTTGGTGAACATCCCATTCCAGGTTTATTCCCCTTTTACTATTACAATAAGCATCCCTCTTCTGGGAAGGCGTTCTACTTGATTTTGGAGAGTGGATGTGGGGTTTTGTGATCTTTCACCTGTAATGATTAGTGGTAGATCAATGGTTAAGATATTGGACTTCTGAGCAGAAGGTTGTGAGTTCAAATCCCAGCCCCACCAGGCTGCACAAGGCCCTTAATGCTCAGTTGTGTAAATGAGATAAATGTAAGTTGCTCTGCCAAATGCCATAAATGTTGGGTGAGGATGTCTCGGGTGCTGTTCAGGTGAGTTTGAGGTCAGGGTTCTGTGCTGGACACTTTTCTTTTTTTTCCAACATTCACAAACCATGTCTTCATGGAGATCGCTTTGTACACAGGTGCCGGAACAGGTTTGGGCCTCTTAGTTCCAGTGAAGGGAAATTGTAAAGCTATAACACAATTCCTTACAATTGTGTGCTTCCAACTTTGTGGCTACGGTTTGGGCAAGAACCACATGTGACTGTGATAATCAGGTGTCCACAAAGCTTAATTTCATGTCAGTGTCAATAATGAGAAAAAAATTGGTCAACTATGATCCTTTGGTGACCCCTTTTTAACTGATGGACTGACTTGTTATAGAAATAGATGGGCTGTGGTAACTAGTTGTCTACCTATGGATCAACATAGCATGTGATACTTTTACCAAATACAATGGGCAGTGAGTTTATATATATTTATATATTTCACTTAGACATGTATCGCATCTTGTATGTTTTGTTTTTTTTTGTACTACTTTTGAATTACACTAGATAATGTCTATAATGTCATTACTTGTATATTTGTCTCTATACCTTAATAGTTGCCAAAATTCAGATGATTTTACCCTGTGAACCAAAGACAAGAGAAGAATTTCTCCAGTGTAAGTGTAAAAATTAACCTAGAACAAAAAGGGTTGATAACATAATACAAAAATCTAAATATATGTAAATATATACATTATATAACATGTTTGAATTTTTTTCAATGTTCTCTAGATTTTTGTCACCTGACCCTGGACCCCAACACTGTAAACGAGGCACTGTGGCTTACTGATAACCAGAGGAAAGTGTCACGCAGTGGGAAATTAAACCCGTACCCTAGTCATCCAGAGAGATTTGATGGTTATGGTCAGGTGCTGTGTAAACAGAGTGTATGTGGACGCTGTTACTGGGAGGTTGAATGGAGCAGGGGTGGATGGGTGTACATCTCAGTCGCGTATAAAGGGATCAGCAGGAAAGGACGCGGTAAGGAATGTTGGTTTGGACACAACACTCAGTCCTGGAGTCTGGAGTGCAGTTCCACTCTGTCGTTCTGGCACAGTGACATTCAGACAAAGATCAGTGGCCCCTTGTCCTCCAGAATTGGAGTGTATGTAGACCATAGTGCAGGAACTCTGTCTTTCTACAGCGTCTCAGACACAATGAATCTTCTATACAGAGTCCAGACCATATTCACTGAGTCACTCTACCCTGGTTTTTGGGTCAATGCACTTGCAACTGCCAAGTTATGTTACTCTGTGGACTGACAAAAACATTTTAGAATGTGTTCTGCAATCTGAATACACAATCTGCAGCTGTGTTATGCAATTGTGTAAATGATTACACATGGTTATATTTTATTATTGGGATTGGATTGTGAAGCTGGTATGTTGTGGTGGGACAGTGGTTAAGGTTCTGGGCTATTGATTGGAAAGTGGAGAGTTCAAATCCTGATGCTACCACTGTTGGGCAAGTTCTGTAACCCTTAATGAACCTTTGTGGTTCAGCCAGATAAAATTGTCTGCCAGCCGAATAAATATAATTAACATAAGAACAAATTTTTAACCAATTTAAATGTTTGTTACTATAAACCAGTATGTAAAAATAATGACGATATAATAGATATTTATTTCTTTTTCAATGTAATTTACCAATGCAGCAAATAGAAACTGTTTTATGTTTCATCCTGATATTTATGCTCACGGAGAATCTGTTTTATGGCTATGATAATGTATGTCAAACTTGTGAAAATTCGTGTGTGTGTGTGTGTGTGTGTGTGTGTGTATGTGTGTGTGTGTGTGTGTGTGAGAGAGAGAAAGAGAGAGAGAGAGAGAGAGAGAGAGAGAGAGAGAGTTTAGCTATTAAGAATACCATTTTATTCTTGTAAGTAGAACATGTGTGGGGGTTTTATATGTAACCTGATCAAAGTAAAACATCTAAGGCAAGTACTAAGAGAGAATGTGGTGTTAATTTTGTGTTCTAATTTAAGCATATTAAATTAACCATAAGTCAAACAAGGTATTTACTGACTGTTTATTATTCTTCATTTAAAAAAATAAATAAAAAAATAAAAAAAATAAAAATAAAAAAAGCTTTTCATGTTGTTATAACAAATGATAACTAAAGCATCTGGGGTTCAATCCTGAGCTTGGGGTACTTTTTTAGAATTTCACATGTTCTACCTGTGAATGTGTGGGTTTCCTCTGAGTTCTCCGGTTTCCTCCCACCGTCCAAAAACATGTAGGTAGGCAGACTGGTTACACTCAGTTGCCTGAAGTTGTGAATGAGTGTGTACTGTAAGTGCATGCGTACATGGTGCCCTGTGATAGACTGACAGCCCAGGTAAATTCTCCCGCCTTGAGCCCAGTATTCCCGGGATAAGCTCCAGATCCACTGGGCCTCTAACCAAGATAAAGGAGTTAATGAAGATGATTGAATGACCTATAAAAAACCACTTCAGCTACAATGTCTATTATAGTATCACAAAAACAGATTCTTTAAGAGAAATGTACTTGCCTCTAAGGGGCACTGTACAGGCTTGTACAATATTAGGAAATAAGACAGGGTTTAAGGTATTTTATTGCTTAATCAATAACAGAGATATCACAAATCTGTTTTCCTCCTTTGCCAACAAGAATTTACAATCCAAAACAATATAGAAGTGAAGAAAGCATACAGAAATGAATATGATCGAATCAGAATGTATACAAAGGTGGATTAATGGCACTGGACAAGACTGAGAACAGCCAAAAACTGCTTAATCTTTCAGCTTAATCTCTAATTACTTTGCTTGAGAGGTTGTGGTGTAATTGTAACATTACAATAACATGTTGGCATCTGCATCCGATAAGCCATGTGTGTTTACTTATTAGAAAGCAATTTGAAAGTGATTGAGACCGATCTGAGTAGAATGTACAGTATATAGTTTTGTTCTGTTCGTTGCTGTGTTTCTTTTGGTGCCAAAATGAACCCAATGCCTTTGACAACCTGTGGCAGGGCACATAAGTATAGGATATCAAATTTGCAATATGAGTAGAAGAAAAACAAATTCAGATTTTTTTTTGCTCACCATTTTTTATTGATTTAGCTCTTTATACAGTCACAATAGAAAGTCACAGCCATAACGTCTCAAAACAATACAATCAGTCAACTGATTAATTTTTCTTTGGAACGATTATACAGGAATAAAACATTACTGTCACGGAGTTAACTCCAGGGGGCGCATGTTTCACAACACCATGTTGTGTACATGTTTTCATATTCAATATTGATGAAAGAACTAAGCAGAACCAAATAAAAAAAAATCTGTATTTCTTGGTTCAAACCTTTCTAACGATCTAACATCTCTAGATTTAACACACACACACACACACACACACACACACACACACACACACACACACACACACACATATATATATATATATATATATATATATATATATATATATATATATATATATATATACTTATGTTTAATTTGATCGATTTTTGTATGTATATATACATATATAAAGACATTTTGAGGCATTAACTATTTGCTGTTTCTACAGAAGATCATTTTCTTTTTAAGAAAATGCTGGAAAAAAATGAATGAGGTGACAATCCTCGTGCTATATAAAAGTCTTTCAGGAAATGTTATATGAAGTGGATACACACTCTAAAAACAAATGTTTAGGCTCAACAAAAAAATTTACGCAACAGCTACATCAATCAGTTTGAGTTATGACAACTTCTAATGAAATTAAGTTCAACCAACGAACTATGTTGAGTTAGAGAAATTACCTTTTCCTCTACAATCAAATGTATTTTCAATTAACACTTAATTAATAATTTGTATAATAAACACATTTTTAAGTTGATTAGTCATAAAAATGAAAATACCATAATTATGAACAGAATATATATATATCTTCTCTTCTCTCTTCTCTTCAGCCGTTCTCGGCCCACTGCAGGGCGTAGGCCTCTGTTGAATGCTGCCACCAACTACGATCCTGTGCCCTTTGTTGCCAATTGATTCCAGTGAACTTTCTGATGTCATCAGCCCACCTGGCCTTAGGTCGTCTTCTTGGGCGTTTGGCTTCCAGTGGAGTCCAATTTAGGACTGCAGATGTCCATTTTTGGTCTTTCATTCTTGCTACGTGTCCTGCCCACCCATATATATATGAATTATTTCATTAATAGGACATCTATTTTTTTTTTGAAGAAAACCATTCAATCCAGTATGGGTCATTTTGACCCCCTTTATGCATTCGTGAAGGTTTTTTGTTTCATGCATTGTAGGGTTAAATATCAAAAATCTAAATGGTGTGCGTCATACCTGACACCTGATCGAACACTTTACAGTTGGTTGTGTGACTGTACATCATTCCCTTCAAATGGTATTGAGATTTAAATAATGGTATATTTTGTTTATGGGCCCATTTGGTAGTGAAATACATTTCTAATTTATATATGATTTAATAGTTTATTTTATTAAATATCAAAAATCTAAAAGGTGTGCATCATTGCTGACACCTACATGAACACTTTACAGTTGGTTATATGACTGTAAATCATTCCCTTCAAATGCTATTGAAGTTAGAATCGTGTTTAACAATGTCGTATGTAACTTTAGAGACGGTCCCTTAATTTCCGCATATCCGCGAATATCGAACGTCTGGCATCAAGCCAACTTTATTCTAGTCAACACAACTCATCAAAAATAATGCTTAGAACTTAAAATATTTATGAAATAAATAAATTATAATTTTTATTTAGCAACTACACATTTACTTAAGTTGTATTAAAAGCTACTTTTTAGAGTGCATGCTTTTGCTTTCACTTTGCCTCAGAGACGAGTAATCTCCTCCCAGTCATTTCAGAGAAAAAGAAACTGATAGTAAGTCTGCTTTGCTATCTCAAAAAAGCGTTTCTCTCTTTCAGTCTCCGAGTGCAGGAAAATGGCAGAAGCCAGTATTTCAATCGATCAGGAGCATTTTAGTTGTTCGATCTGTTTGAATCTACTGAAGGAGCCAGTGACTACTCCATGTGGACACAGCTTCTGCATGGTGTGTATTAATGGGTTTTGGGATTCAGACGCTGAGAAGAAAGCCTACAGCTGTCCACAGTGCAGAGAGACTTTTGCTCCAAGGCCTGTCCTTCGCAAAAGCAATGTGCTGACTGAGATTATTGACAAACTGCAAGAGACTGAACAGCAAACATCTTTTGCTCAAGCTTTAGGTGTCATTTCCACTGAAGATCAGGATGTGGAATGTGATTCTTGCATTGGTGTGAAAGGGAAAGCTGTGAAGTCCTGCCTGACATGCCTGGCTTCATACTGCGACACACATATTCAGGCTCATCATGAATCTCCCGCTTTCAAGAAGCACATGCTCATCACAGCCGTGAGTAACCTCCAGGAGAAAACGTGTGTTCAACATAACAAGCTTCTTGACGTTTTCTGCCGCAAGGATCAGAGAGTGATTTGCAACCAGTGTTCGATGGTCAAACACAGCGATCATGATACAGTCCCAGTTCAAGAGGAGTGGATGGAAAAAAAGGTATGTGATTAAAATGTTCTTTCTGTTTACTACAGGTATATATAAAAAAAATGTCCATCTGTGTGTGACTCCAAATTGCTTTGTAATTACAAAAAAAAAGTAGAGTAGTAGAAATTGATTCAATTTGCACTTTGTACCCTTACTTGTAAAGTTGACTGAACAAGTTTTTCATTAACAGAAGTACTTTGAAGATCTACAACAAAAATATCAGAATAGACTTGAGAGCAGAGAGAAGACATTGCTGGAGCTAAAGGACTTGATAGAGGCTTACAAGGTAAGTATGACAAATTTCTCCCATTTACCATGCAGACATCACATCACATATGCCCCCAACTCTCAAATCCTTATCCTGATTAGAAAACTACTTTCATTACTGATTATTAGGTCTTGTCCTAATAATAATCCCTTGTCTAATATCTCCAAAAGATTTTGGTTATCTAAAGTAACAGCGTAAAATCTCGAAATCACAAAATAAAAATAAATAAATAAATAAATAATATGTTGTATTTTCACTGCATTTTTGTTTTATATGCTCATGTTTAATTTAAACTGCTTGATTATGGGGCATAAAAATGTTGCACAAGCAAGAGCACAGTTATAATGTACATCGGCACAGCTGTGACTCGGCCACAGGTGATTACAGCCGTGCCTTTTTTTTTTTTATGGAAATAGACCCTGAAGAAACCACACTCACTGATAACCCGTCTGCTAGCTGCCTAGCTTGCTCACAATGATTTGTACATTCCTGTCAAAGGTGAAATTGACTTCCCTTCTTCCTTTTCATCTTCATCTGACAAGCTTTCATATTTTAAGTCGGAAGTTATATACACTAACACTATGTAGTAACGGTTTCAGCGATAAAAATGAAGTGATACAAACAGTGAAGCATCCCAGTGCGGTTATTCTAAATATGAGCATGTTTGGAACAGCACTCATCCAAATAAATTAGAGGACCGGAAATAACTGTTATATACGACATCTTTATCAGAGGTGGGACCAAGTCACTGTTCTGCAAGTCGCAAGTCTTGGCATTCAAGTCACAAGTCAAGACTGACAAGACACAAGTCAAGTCCTTAAGTTTAAATTTTGAGTCCTAAATAAGTCATAATGCTTTTTACCAAATTTAAGACCAGAGTTTTAATTAGTACAGTAAATTCAAGCAAATCATTTTGCTTTTTAAATTTCTAGTTAAAACATTATAACTCATAAGGCATAAAACTTACATGTATGATATATATGAGTATTTGAGAGACACATAACTATGACAATAAAAACTTACCATTTCAGTTGAGATACAGTGTAGACTATTTTCACTAAGGGTACCCATCTATCTCAGTTCAATTTGGCTTTGCCTTGGGATTAGCTTGAAAGTAAAGTGTGACTTAAAAAAAAACATTTAAAACGTAATAAAAAAGAAAAACGTCAAGCCATGATAAAGAAGCAATCTTTTTATTGTATTTTGAAATGAATAAATAATTTTCATTCACACCAGACCTATCAGTTCCTCTATTTTCTGTCTCGTTTTGTCTACTGTGTCACCAAGATAACTGAAAGGAACATAACAGCAGAACAACCCCGCCATGAAGACAAAATCATTTCTAACACCACTGCTTCCAAACTTTATGTAGGCCGACAATTTGAACACTGACCTGTTCGTCAGCGAAACACTTTGCAGAGCCCAGATTAATTAACTGTGCACATGTCTCTGTGTGTGTGTGTGTGTGTGTTTTGTGTGTGTGTGTGTGTGTGTGTGTGTGTGTGTGTGTGTGTGTGTGTGTGTGTGTGTGTGTGTGTGTGTGTGTGTGAGTGAGTGTGTGTAATGTGAAAGAGAAAGAACGTGTGAGTCCCATGATGTCTGAGCCCTATGATGCATTGCATTTGCAAAAGAACAAATAAGCTAAAAGTTTGTCAGTCATTTGGGCATGATGAGATTGCTGAAAACACTTTCCACAGCAGGCAGGCAGCAAATGTAAAAGTAAAGGGCACAACTAGCATCTAGCACAGCATTCACTTACTACCTATAATTCAAATATTGAGCTAATTTTACATGGCTAACAGATTGTGTCATCACGTGTCTTTGAACCCTTTTCTACATTAGCCAGCATTATTTGTACAAAAAGCTAATAAACAAAATTACTTATTAATTTTGTCAGAGTTTGTACAGTTTTATCTTTTCCGGAAATATTCAAGGCGATTAATCAGTTAATTGAAATAATCAGAGCAAGAACATAATACACTAGATCAGCTCTGCAGAATATAAGGTAGAGTATCTTTATGCTATATTATTTCATTTAGTTTGGATCATACAATTGTTTCCAGTTAGTATATTCAAAAATGCTGAGATACCACATCTGGATGAGACTTCTGGTGTTTGCAATTTAAGAAATTAGGATTCATATTAATAAGGCCCAGCAGAAGCCGGAAACTACCCTAAGAAAACATTTGAAAAGTTTAGCGCAGTAAACTTCCCCAATTCCTCTCTCCACTGTCTTGTGCTCTGTTTGCAGCGCTCTGCACAGGAAGCGGTGGAGGACAGTGAGAGAATCTTTGCTGAGCTGCTCCTCTCTATTGAGAAAAGACGATCCGAGGTGACGGAACTGATCAGAGCTCAGGAGAAAGCTGAACTGGCTCAAACTGCAGAAGTACTGAAGCAGCTGGAGCAGGAGATTGCTGACCTGAAGAAAAGACAAGCTGAGCTGGAGAAGTTGTCGCAGACCAGCGGATATGTCCATTTCCTCCAGGTAAAATCAGAGGTCTTAATAAAGTGTCGAGCCACCAGAAGAGCTTCAGTGCTTCATGGTGCAAGTTCTACAAATCTCTGGAACTGTACTGGTTATTTAACTGGTTATTTTATTCATTTGAACACCATTTTTCCAAAAGATATTCCCTTAGTGGGTTTTGGTGATGGTAGTAGAGAGTGCTGTCTAACAGTTCAATCTAAAATCTCTCAAATGTGTCCCATTGGGTTGAGATATCATGACTGCGAATTTTCATACTAATTAAACCATTCAGCGAGTCCCCGTGCCCTGTGGATGGAATGTTATATGATAAAGATGATCAGTCAGAATTACACTGTATTGATTTGTATTGACCATCCTTCCCTCTAATGCCTATTTGACCCAGGTTCTTATCTCCTTGTTCCACTAGAGGAAAAGTAGAGCAAATCTAGTGGAAAGCCTTCCCAGAAGAGTGGAGGTTATTATAACAGCAAAGGGGGATACATCTTAAATGGGATGTTCAACAAGCACACATAGTGTATACATAGTGGCCACATATTGTAATTTATGGGTTTCACAGCAATGGGGATGCAAACTTTTGCAATTACTTTTTACATTTTTATTTGTCAATATTTTTGTAAACTACATTGATTTTTCCAACCAGTGCAATGTAGTGTGTAAATTATTATGGTTTGTGTAAATTATTAATTAATTATTTTATTAGGCCACAATATATTTTTTTGTAGAAATGAAGATGGGTGAGTGTGAAGGATTTGAGACTATGGAAAAACATTAACATATTAAAAGTGATATAATCTGTTCTGAACACTTTGCTTATATGTTAATCTTTGTCTTTCTCTCTGTTTTAGAGATTTCAGTTCCTGAGTCCTAAACTGGAAACTGCTGACTCTTTTAAGGTTACTTTCAATCACCAGTGGTCATTTGAGAATTTTAAGAAATCTGTAATCCAACTCAAGGAGGAAGTAGAAGACTTCTGCAAGGAAAAGGTTGAGAAAGTTTCTGAAAATGGTGAGCATTTGAATATTGAAGGATATTTTAGGACACAAATACACATTCTAAATTACCAAAAGTTTGTGGACACCTGGACATGCTCTTGTGGATGAATGAGCACAAATCCCCACAACCATGCTCCAACAGCTAGTGGAAAGCCTTCCCAGAGGAGTGAAGGTGAACTTCATATTATTGCCCATGGTTTTGAATGGGATATTCACCAAGTACATACATTATGGGTGTGATGATCAGGTGTCCACATACTTTTGGCCATATAGTGTATATTTAACACGCATGTATAGTCTAATATGTAAAAGAACTGATTGTAAACATTTCATATTTTGTAAAAATCCTTCTTTTTTTTCTTTCTTTCTTTTTTTTTTTACATTTCAATAGCTGTCTTTGACCAGATCATTATAATGCCTGAGCCAGAGACCAGAGAGGAATTCCTGAAATGTGAGTTTCATTCATGTAATTGCTGATATAAATGCATCAGAGATTGAAACTAAAGTCTGGTTATATGTTGTATGCATTGCAATAACCTGTCGGTTTTGGGAATAATATAACTTTGAAAATATAGTGCTTTAAAACCCGTAAACAGGCAGTGTTTGCACCTTTGGCGTCCATGATGGTTTCTGTCAGACTTTTTAAATGATCTCAGGTAACTTGAACCAAGTCATGTGACTCAGATACTCAAAACAGACCAAACTTTGATAAATGATAACAGTTTTCGGTCAAAAGTTTCTCATGTCCCCTACCTGTGTATTTGTTTGTGTGAATCTGTCTGTTTCTTCATTAAATCCATTCAAAACTCACTGCCATTTATTTTGGCTGTTCCTTAATTTTTTTTAAATGTAAGGAAAATACACATTTATTATTACTCTTGAGGGTCTTAGGATTAAGAATCGGTAGTTGCAATTCACTAGGGTTGGATGGATTTTGTTTATACTGTATTTATACTGTAAATTGATAAATGACTTGTGTTATTTTAAGTCCAACTGAGTTAAAAATTAACATGAATTGTTTTTACTTTTCGTTTTCCACTGCCTGTTTAAGGGTTCATAAACCACCTTTTTTTAAATAAAAAAAAGAAGAAAAAAAGAAAGAAAAGAAAATTATGCTCATTTAACTTAGAGTAAGTGTAACGTCATTCTCATTATGCTTTATTGTTCTTTATCATTTTTTTTCCAGATTCTTGTGCGCTATCTCTTGATCCCAACACAGCAAACTATTACCTTGAGCTGTCAAATGATGACACGCACGTGTCATGTGATAATAAACAGTATGAATACCCTGATCATCCCAAGCGATTTACATCCTGGCAACAAGTGCTCTGTAAGCAGAGTGTGCCTCTGCGTAGTTACTGGGAGGCTGAGGTAGATGGTGAAAACGGAGTTTCCATTGCTGTGTCTTATAAAGGCATCAACAGAAAAGGATCTGAAAAGGAGTGTCGTTTTGGACATAATACACAGTCATGGAGATTAGTTCGATATCCTAAAAAATACTGTTTCTGGCAGAATGATACCAAGACTTATGTCTCTGGTCCAATATCCAAAAGAATTGGGGTCTATCTTGATCAAAAGGCAGGAACTCTGTCCTTCTACAGTGTATCTAATAAAATGACCCTAATTCATAAAGTCACAACCACATTCACTCAGCCCCTGTATGCTGGGTTTGGTATAGGTACTGGCTCCTCTGCAAAGATTTGCCTTCAAGTCTCAGAAGCTAAAATGGCTGCTGCTGAGTGTTTGAAGAAAAAATGAGTTTCATTGGTGGATTTTTATAAAAGATGCAATTAGAAAGTTTGAAGAGCTTAACATTTCAAGCTTACCTTAGCAAATACCCAAATTTCTCAGTTTGGGGATTAATAAATTATTATTTTATCTTATTTGCCTATTGGTCATTGGTTTATTCTAAAAAATAAGTAAAAAAACAAACAAAAAAACAAAAACAAAAAGGGGTTATGTCTTACCACTTTAATCTTAGAAACATGGAACTGGGTTCATATTATGCACCTCTATGAGTTAACTTTTGTTGAGTTAACAATTGTTTGTACATTTTCTAAATTCTTACTAAACTATGGGCAGTGTGCTGTCTCAGCAGTTAAGCTTCTCTGCTACAAATAGGAAGGATATTATTTCAGTGCCTCCATGGTCCCTTTTTTGACTACTAAGCAAGGTTCCTACCCCTGACCCATACCCTATTTCTGCTGTACTGTGGGGCACTGTACCATGGCTGTGTTCTGTCCCTGACTTCCTCCCAAGCAGGTATATGCAAAGAAAGCATTTGCTTGTATTTTACACATCTCTGTATACATGTTATTTATGCTGTATAATGCTAATTAAGGCCAGCCTTATTTGTTTCTTTCACAATTGGTATTCAGAGTCAATAATTCTGCAAAATTTGTTTACTATTATTCAGAGACTTTAGCTGTAACAGCTAAATCAGCATGGAATTTGCCAGACTTAGTAAGATAGAACTCATTGTAATCAAAATTATAATATGGGGTGACATAAATATAATAAATATGACAAACATACTTCTTATCATTATTTCAATACAATTGAAATACTGCTTGCTGCATCTCATATACTTTAAATATTCAATAGTAGTGGAGCTCCCCATATGATATATGATCTGTTTGTTGTTGTGTTTTTTTAATTGAACAATGTATTGTGTATTAGGAAGTGTGCTTGACAAATGACATAAGTTGGAATTATATTGTATTAAGTACTCATTAATAATAATTAATTTGGCACAAATAAAATTTCATTAGGAAATCATAATGTTTTCTCAGTTACTTTTTATTTAATTACTTTCACAATATTATATAACCACTGCATTGTACGATTGTGTATTGTGTAAGGTTTATGGGTTTGTTTATTTTTATTTTTTGGTAGGAGCATTCCATTGAATCAACCTTTTATGCTCAGTAGGTGGAATTTGTATTTAATATGACCTTAAGTTCAAAAGATATGTCAATATTTACGAATGGTAAGCAATAGCCGAGATATGGCTGAGATACACTGAGGGACTGTAGTTTCGCAGGGTTTTTTTTGTTTTTTTGGGCGTGGGGGGGGGGGGGGGGGATAAATATGTGTAAATATAATATAAACATATAAATATCTCTGTAATATATAATAGCATTAAACCGATTTCATGTCTTTTTCAAACAATGTTTTCTTGAGTATCAAGACAAGAATATTCATGAATTATATGTGGCACAAAACAAACACCATTCATTCCTCCTTATCTTCTATATCACAAGTCTCTGCCCTCTCATGTCTAGCTTTTACACCAGGTAGTCCAAAGTAATTTAATATAGTTTTTCATCCTGCCCAACTGACTGCCTCTTTCTCCAATTCAATTTCTTCTCTCTTTATTGCCTTTTTTTGACCATCAACCAAAATAAGAGCCCATAGTGGCTTGAGAATCAGCATGAATGACAGCTAAAACACTTTACAAACATTACGTATCTCTCTATGTAACTACTGACCAAGTTTCTATTTGTAATAATCAAGTAGGCTAACATAACTGTGGATATAATACTTAGCAAGCAATGATTTAGAAAATCAATTAAGATAAATAAGGGCGTTTAACAGATCAAACTTGGATCTTTTCCGGTACATGCACACGGCTTTATCCATATCAAAGTTTCTACTATCGCACCTGTTAATGTAACTGTTTCTGTTAAGATTTTCGACTCCATTAATATGGAATTAAATTTGTGTCAACAGTATTGAACATAACTTTTCAGTAAATGAACAAAAACATACAATGAGAAAGAACAAAAAACACTCTGAAAGTGCGAACAGTAAACTCAGTGGCAAAAATGGTCTTCAAATAAACAGCATTCTTTTTTAGCCAGTGTTTTCATTTATGCTTTCAAAGTTTTCGTTTACGCACTGCAAGTTTACGTTAGCCATTTTGCCGTAAGCCTCTCGTGGTACAATCCAAAAATAATCTCAGAGATCTTCAGGGTGTCCATGTGGGGCCAAACTCAGCAGCATTGAGTGATTTCCAATTGATGAAAACTCCAACTAGAAGTAAGGCATCAGGATGGATCAGGCAGGTCTGGAAAGTAGAAGGGGTCAGGATCACTTGTATCTCAGGAGTAGCAAATGTAGCTCGTAAGAGAGAGAGACAGACAGACAGACAGACAGAGAGAGAGAGAGAGAGAGAGAGAGAGAGAGAGAGAGAGAGATGATTAGGTATTCTTATTGTCCCGTAATGGTTAAGGACGATGTACTTTGCGTGAGTGCAAGTAGGGACTCTGGCAGACTAACTATGACAGCATAACTAAAAGATAGAGCCAGAAGGTAACACAGACATGAGGGCGCCTTGGGACATAAAGCAGCCAGCCACTCCACTATCAACAAATCTGAGTGAATGTATGAGAGTTGCAGGGTGACAGCATCCAAACATCCCAGTTCACCACAACACTCTATGCCTGTGAGCCCTCTAGACCTGCTCCTTTACCTAGGAAAAAAACCTATTCACAAAAAGCTTGACTAAACAAATATGTTTTCAGCCTAGACTTAAACACTGAGACAGTACCTGAGTCACAAACACAAATTGGATCGCTGTTCCATAACTGTGAGGTTTTGTAAGAGAAAGATCTTCCCTCTGCTGTAGCCTTCACTGTTTGAGGTACCAATAAATAGCCTGCACCTTTTGATTGAAGTAGGCGTGGCGGATCATAAAAGACCAAAAGTTCACTCTGGTACTGTGGCGTGCGACCATTCATTGCTTTATAGGTCAATAGTAGTATTTTATAATCAATGTGAAATTTGTTTGGGAACCAGTTCATAATGTATAATATAGGGGTGATGTCATATCTTCAGCTTCTAGTAAGAACTCTTGCAGGTACATTCTGGACTACCTGTAGCTTATTTATGCTCCTACTCGAACATCCAGACAGTAAGGCATTACAATAATCCAACCTAGAGGTAACAAAAGCATGAACTTTAAATGATATTTAATTAATATGTTCTGCATTGTGTAGTGGCATTATATTTCTTAACTTAGCAATATTTCTGAGATGAAAGAAGGCTATCCTAGTAATATTATCTACATGAGCATCAAATGAAAGACTGGAGTCAATAATCATACCTAGGTCTTTTACTGCTGCACATGATGTGACTATAAGGTCAACCACGGTTACTACTGTATGTAATCAGAAAGCTTACTTCTAGCTGCATGTGGTCCTAGTAGAAGTACTTCTCTCTTGTCAGATTTAAGTAAAAGGAAGTTAATAAGCATCCAGTCTCTAATGTCCTTTACACATTCCTCAACTTTAATAAACTGGTGTCTGTCATCTGACTTCGCTGAAACATACAACTGTGTCATCAGCATGACAGTGGAAGCTAATTCCAGTTTTACTAATAGTTTTTTTTTATCCCGATGTAGCATATATAAAGAAAAAAGCAATGGGCCTAAAACAGAACCTTGTGGAACACCAAACCTTATCTTAGTATGCATAGAGAAGTCACCATTTACATCTACAAACTGATAACCATCAGTCAAATAAGACCTAAGCCAGGAAAGGGCCGTTCCCTTATTGAAAACCTCTACATGTTACTGAATTTCATAAGGTGTACTTATTATTTTCCACCTGGTTTCTGAATGTTGGTTTACTTTCTGGGGGAAAAATTACTACATATTGAAATATGTATATATGTATATATATAATATGAAATATTTTTTTGTTGTTGTCATCTGAGGTTATTTGTTTGTTAATAGAAGTTTGTAGTTAGGGTGAGGACCAGACAATTTAGGCCCTGAGAAATAAAAACATATAATTGAAAGAGGGTAGCTTTCCCATGACTGTATATGCATCCCTTTATTGCCACAATTTTACCTGTCTAATAATGGCTACTTCCAGCATGATAATGCGCCATGTTACAAAGCATATATTGTCTCAGACTGGTTCCATGAACTTTACAGTGAGTCTGTTGTACATCAGTTACCAGGTCTAAATCCAACAGACCAGATTTGCAGCATGAATATGCAGTGGACAAATCTGCAGTGATTATGTGGTGCGAGCATGTCAACATGGACCAGAATCGCAAAGGAAAGTATATAACAACTTGTGGAATGCATAAGATGAAGTATTGAAGCTGTTGTCATTGCAGTGAGAGACCCTACCCAGTATTAGTATAGTGTTCCTAATAAAGTGGCTTGTGTGTGTGTGTGTGTGTGTGTGTGTGTGTGTGTGTGTGTGTGTGTGTGTGTGTGTGTGTGTGTGTGTGTGTGTTTGAATACCATGTAAAAAACTTAGCAGTAAAGTTTTTTTTTTTTTTTGGAATTCAGAGTAGCTTACATAATCTCTTCCCTCTGCTCCAGCTACAGGTCGAGAGCTATAAAAAAACAGTCAAAGTACACAAACCTTCAGACACTGGAGCAGACATACCTCCAGAATTCTCACAACCCACAGCAATGATATTACACTACTTAGTGGAATACCTTGATTTTAAGAGCTGGCTTTTAGGATTTTTTCTTTTCCTACTACTTGTTGATATCATCAGGAGCAAAAATCCATCCAATTTTCCACCAGGACCATGGCCCCTACCTTTTGTCGGAAACATTTTCACTGGGCTTGACTTTAAAACAATAGACAAGGTAGGCTAAAAAAGACCATTTTGACCTTTTCTTTTTTTGTTTGGTTGTTGGTTTGTTTGTTTGTTTGTTTTGAATCATTATAAATTCTATAGTTATAGTTTATATAATATATATATATATATATATATATATATAAGTTATATATTATAGTTATAATTTCTATAGTCTATAGAAATTCTATAGTTTGGATTGATGGTTCCCTGACCAGGAAGTAGAGACTTAAGTGTTGCGAATTTTGGAGAGCGTTCTGGATGTGGTTCTCTGTATAGTTACAGTGTTTGTAGTTTGTACTGGAAATTACTCACTTACTTAGTCAGTATATGAGTTTGTAATTAATATTTGGTAACAAAGTTACCAAAAAAATTTTTGTGTCAAAGTAATAAAAATATATTGTGATACATGTATAGAAAATGTGCAACCATTATCTTTCTCTCTTTTCTCCATTACTTGTATGCATTTAAACTAAGCTTGCTGAGAAGTATGGAAACGTTTTCAGCCTGCGTTGGGGCAGTGAGAAAACTGTGTTTATTTCTGGACATAAAATGGTGAAGGAGGCTCTCATTACTCAGCTGGACAGCTTTGCAGACCGACCTGTTGTCCCTCTCTTTCACAAACTCTTTAATGGACTTGGTAAGTAAAATAATAATAATAATAATAATAATAATAATAATAATAATAATAATAATAATAATAATAAATATGGGGTCGGGTATGTACTTTACTCAATTAATAAATATTGTTTTCTTTTCACCATTATTACAAATGACCAAATTATCAGGAGAATCTCTTTTCCCGAAAAAAAAAAAAAGTTAAAAATGGAAAATGCTTTGATGACCTAACAATTGTTTGCTAAGTACGCTATAAAGTTTGTACACTTCAAAAAATGTCTGGGTTACAAACAATTCAATTTGGGGTTGTTGGTTTTTTTTTTGTTTGTTTTTTTGTTTTGTTTGGTTTTTTGGTTTTTCTTTGTAACTGTTGGATATAACACACTCTGGACTAATTTAGCCTAGCAAATGGGTTGTTCATTTAATCCAACATGTTGTGTTGAGAAGAGGAACCACTATTTTGGGTTATATTTACAAGATTTCCAATGATGTCTTATTTTCTTACTATATATATATTGCTTAAAGTATGACGGTTTTATATGTATCACTGATATCTTTGAAGTGATCTTTTAGAAGCATCATGAATCTAACACTAGTAACCATAAATAGGTGTGTTTGCCCAGTGTAACCTCTTCCACTGACATTGTAAGCTCCTCTGTGTATTAGCACATACATTCAGCCATATTTCAAAAAGTTTTGGAGCAGCTTCTTCATGTGAAACAAACAAGCCATATGCATTTAAGATATTAAAAGAGGAATTAATAGTGGAATCAACCATATTCACAAGATGCTTAAAATAATTAAGCCCCTTTTATTACATTATATTCTATTAACACATGGCAGTGTTTTTAGGACACATAAATATAAATGTAAATGTCAACTCAATGTTTAGGTTAAAAAAAAATTACTGTAAAATAAAATGTACAAAATGTGACCCTTCAATGAACTTATAATAATGAATAAAAATAAAGAAAATAAGTAGCATTCAAGTGTTTCTAATACTCAAGATTGTTACTGTATGAAATTGACATTAGCCTACATGTAATTTTTTTAAAAATACATCACCTAGGAATATAATCTAATTGTATACACTGAGACTTGCTGTGCCATGCTCTGAAGGTGTTGCTCTCAGTAATGGGTACCTGTGGAAAAACCAGAGGAAGTTTATCATCACACACCTACGCCACTTTGGTGAAGGGAAGAAGACCCTAGAGCTGAGTATCCAGCAGGAGAACATCTTTCTGTGTGATGCTTTCAAAGCAGAACAGGGTAAGTGACCACTCTGAAAGTTATTTTTCAGGAGATTCTAGGGAGGTTTCTTAGCTAAAGTAGATTTCCCCATTAACTAAGAAATATAATGTACTTCAGATAAGGGCTATTCATTACAAATCATAGATGATGATTCACTGGTATAATTCAGAATTCATTGTTCCATCAATGACGGCAAGTCGTCCTGGCCCAGATGCAGCAAAACAGACCCAAACCATGATACTACCATCACCATGTTTCACAGATTGGATAAGGTTCTTGTGCTGGAATGCAATGTTTTCCTTTCTCCAAACATAACCTTTCTCATTTAAACTAAACATTCTATTTTGGTCTCATCCATCCACAAAACATTTTTCCAATAGTCTTCTAACTTGTCCATGTGACCAAGGAGCAGTGGCTTTCTCCTTGCAACCCTGCCATGCACACTAGTGTTGTTCAGTGTTCTCCTGATAGTGGACTCATGAACATTAACATTAGCTGAATATGTGAGAGAGGCCTTTAGTTGCTTAGAAGTTACCCTGGGTTCCTTTGTGACCTTGTGGACTATTACACATCTTGCTCTTGAAGTGATCTTTGTTGGTTGACCACTCCTGGGGACTGTAACAATGGTCTTAAATTTCCTCCATTTGTACACAGTCTGTCTGATTGTGGATTGTTGGAGTCCAAGAAAGACACTTTTTCAGAGCTTCCCTGAAATCTTCTTTGTTCATACCATGATACACTTCCACAAACATGTGTTTTGAAGCTCAGACATTGATAGATCACTCACACCATCACACAATCATCCTTTTGATTGAAAACAACTGACTTTAATTTCACCTTCAATTTAACTGCTAATCTTACAGGTTCACATACTTTTGCCACTCACAGATCTATAATATTGGCTCATTTTCCTCAATATATAAATTACCAAGTATAATATTTTTGTCTTATTTGTTTAACTGGGTTCTCTTTGTCTACTTTTAGGATTTGTGTGAAAATCTGATGAAGCTTTAGGTCATATTTATGTAGATATATATAGAAAATTCACAAACTTTCAAGCACCACTGTATATAATGGACAAATCATATTTTTGTGCCCATTTAGGTCTTTTTGATCCCCAGTTTTTCCTCAACAACGCAGTCTCAAACATCATCTCCGCACTAGTTTTCGGTCATCGCTTTGAATACCATGATGAGAATTTCCAGAATATCTTGCGTTTGGATGCTGAAGCTATCTTTCTGGCAGGTTCTACCCGATCTCAGGTCAGTAGGCAGAAATTCTGAGCAATTCAAACAATTTTTATTCACAGTTTGATGATTTCCTGGATTATGTGACATGAAATATCACATACGCAAATCTTATTTGTGACTAGCTTATTATGTGTTGTATTCACAAATAGATTCACCACTGTCTAATTTTTGTGTCCTCTGTGGAATCTTGTAGCTGTATAATGCCTTCCCTCGCCTCTTTGAATACCTTCCTGGTCCGCATCAGAAGATTTTTGCCAACTACGCAAAAATAATAGAGTTCCTAAAAGAAGAAATAAGAAAACACAAGGAGGACTGGGATCCCTCAAATCCTCGGGATTACATCGACAGTTTCCTTCTAGAAATGGAAAAGGTTTGTTTAAAATGATAGCACATTTTGAAGGAACCAGTCATGGACAATGTTTAACACTTTTCTTTTTGAATAATTTAGAAAAAGAGTGATCCTGAAGCTGGATTTAATGTTGAGATGTTATTGGCTGCAATGCTGGACATGCTTGAAGCAGGGACAGAAAGCACAGCCACTACAATACGCTGGGGTCTTCTCTTCATGATGAAGTACCCTGAGATACAGAGTGAGCGCATGGATACACCATTTCATAAACATCATAAGTCAGTACTTACAGAGGAATGTGGAGAAGGAGTCTGTTGAGTCTGAAAATTATACAGTCCTAGATTTAATTTGCTTCACAATTATTTTTCAAAGTATGATGATTGTCTTATTTTTCTAGAAAAGGTACAGGCAGAGATAGACAAAGTTATTGGACAGTCACGCCAAGCCAGCATGGTCGACAAACCCAACATGCCCTATACTGAAGCTGTTATTCATGAGATTCAAAGGATGGGCAACATTGTGCCTCTGGGTTTCCCCAAGATGGCTTCTAAAGATACTGTACTGGGTGGATTCTTCATACCAAAGGTTTGACCTTAATCACCAAATAAATAATAATTATGTATACACAAATACAATGTAACAGATTATATTTATTTTTTCTCTCATCATTAGGGCACAACTGTGACTACAAACCTATCGTCTGTGCTTAATGACAAGAACGAGTGGGAAACGCCAGACATGTTTAACCCAGGACACTTTCAGGATGATCAAGGCCAGTTCCTGAAGAAGGATGCTTTCCTTCCCTTTTCAGCAGGTACAGCAAATATTCAATGCTATTTACTGTAGATGGCTGATAAATGGATAATACAAACAAAAAATAACAGTTAATGTAATACTTAGAAGAAGACGTCTTATTTATGCTTTATGCAGGTAAGAGATCATGTGTGGGGGAGCAGCTGGCTCGTATGGAGCTCTTCCTGTTTTTCACCTCTCTGTTGCAGTGCTTTACCTTCTCCCCTGGTCCTGGAGACGAGCTCAGCTTGGAAGGCCAGCTGGGCTTCACATATGCACCCAGACCTTACTGCATGTGTGTCACCCCACGCTAAGAGCCCATACACAAATATATACACTTTTAAGCTATTTGTTGTAAGAAACCTTATATAGCACGTTTGCCTCACACCTCCAGGGTCCGGGGTTCGAGTCCCCCCGAGGCCATGTGTGTGCGGAGTTTGCATGTTCTCCCCGTGCTGCGGGGGTTTTCTCTGGGTACTTTGGTTTCCTCCCCCAGTCGAAACGACATGCTTGGTAGGCTGATTGGCGTGTCTAAAGTGTCCGTAGTGTATGAATGGGTGTGTGAGTGTGTATGTGATTGTGCCCTGCGATGGACTGGCACCCTGTCCAGAGTGTACCCTGCCTTGTGCCCGATGCTCCCTGGGATAGGCTCCAGGTTCTCCGTGATCCTGAAAAGGAGTAAGCGGTAGAAGATGGATGGATAAATAATAATAAGTAGAAGAAGAAGAAATGAATAAATATTCATGAATTTTATTATATATAGTAGCCATTATTACACATACACACACACACACACACACATATATATATATATATATATATATATATATATATATATATATATATATATATATATATATATATATAGTTTTCTTTTCCATGACTGCCTAAGAGACTCATTAAAAATAAACGCATTGAAAGTATCTGCTGTTTGATGTCATACATGTCTAATGGTCAGGTCTGGTGATCTTATCACATGCGGAAGTAGGTTAAAAAAATGTACCACCAGTAACCATTGCTGTGTCCTAAATAGTTTCTGAGATTACAATTAGTCTGTCCCAAATCATAGTATGTTGAAATGAGTACCCCAGGTATGGTACTCGGATGGCCTTCTTGTCATGTCACAACAAACTGTTCCAGAAAGCACCACAAACTACAAACATGGGTGATGACTACAATGCCCAATGGAACACACAGACACGTCACCTTCTCCTGCAGACTAAGCACACACACCTGTTCCCAATCACACTGACAATCTCACCACACTACTTAAGAGACTCTCACACACAATGTCTTTGCGAAGTATATGTGCAGTTGCATTTTGTCTCTGCCATTACCAAACCTTGATACTGTGTTTGCCTAGTCTGGTTTTTGACTTTGTTCTCGTTTACGACCTTGTCTCTCTGCCTTGTCTTGTTTGGACTGTTTGCCTGATCGCCTGACCTCTGCCTGTTTATGTTTATTGATTTCTGCCTTGTTTTATTAAACTGCCATAGCTACACTTTTTTCCATCTCAGCCTCAATTACGTGACAGAATACTTTGCCTTAACGTGGAAGCAGTAGGAGAACATGGAGGAAATTATTTCCACAAAATTATTGCCACAATTTTACCTGTCTAATAATGGCTACTTCCAGCATGATAATGCGTCGTGTCACAAAGCACATATTGTCTCAGACTGGTTCCATGAACATAACAGTGAGTTTGTTGTACATCAATTACCAAGTCTAAATCCAACAGACCAGATTTGCAGCATGAATGTGCAGTGGACAAATCTGCAGCAATTATGTGATGCAAGCATGTCAACATGGACCAGAATCGCAAAGGAAAGTATATAACAACTTGTGGAATGCATGAGATGAAGTACTGAAGCTGTTGTCAGAGCAGTGAGAGACCCTATCCAATATTAGTATAGTGTTCTTAATAAAGTGGCTTGTGTGTGTGTGTGTGTGTGTGTGTGTGTGTGTGTGTGTGTGTGTGTGTGTGTGAATACCATGTAAGAAACTTAGCAGTAAAGTTTTTCTAGGAATTCAGAGTAGCTTACATAATCTTTTACCTCCGTCCAGCTACAGGTCGAGAGCTCAAACAAAACAGTCAAAGTACACAAACTTTCAGACACATGAGCCTGCCATATCATCATACCACCAGAATCCTCACAACCCCCAGCAATGATATTACACTACTTAGTGGAATACCTTGATTTTAAGAGCTGGCTTTTAGGATTTTTTCTTTTCCTACTACTTCTTGATATCATCAGGAACAAAAATCCATCCAATTTTCCACCAGGACCATGGCCCCTACCTTTTGTGGGAAACATTTTCACTGGGCTTGACTTTAAAACAATAGACAAGGTAGGCTAAAAAAGACCATTTTGACCTTTTCTTTTTTTGTTTGGTTGTTGGTTTATTTGTTTGTTTGTTTTAATCATTATAAATTCTTAGAAATTCTATAGTTTGGATTGATGGTTCCCTGACCAGGAAGTAGAGACTTAAGTGTTGCGAATTTTGGAGAGTGTTCTGGATGTGGCTCTCTGTATAGTTACAGTATTTGTAATCTGTACTGGAAATTACTTACTAACTTAGTCAGTATATTAGTTTGTAATTAATATCTGAGGTTTGGGTAGACTTATACGACTATTTTTTCAAGATGAGCTCTCATTAGTGGCGCGGAGCATTGCTATCATCATCCTCCTCTTCAGTTGGACACTCGATCTGTCAATCCAAATCTCACTAGCCATTGAGAGTAAATCGCTTGTTAAGCCCTGCTCACACGTGAGATTTGTGGCAGAATGATGAACATAAACTTGTGGAACATAAAGGTATGAAAGCGTAAACAAAAACTCTGGCAGCACATTCATAAACCATGATTAGCGAAAAGGAAGCTTAGAAAACTGTTAACAAAGAATGCTGTTTGAAGTCCATGTTAAATATTTGCCATTGAGCGCACTGTTTTCACTTGCAGAGTGTTTTTCTTCTTTCTCGTTGTATATTTTAGTTAAGTTCTTGAAACGTTTCATTCAATACTTTCGGCACAAATTTAATACCACAAAATACCTTACATAAGACTACCAAAAAATGTTTTGTGTCAAAGTAATTAAAATAATTGTGATACATATATAAAAAATGTGCAACCATTATCTTTCTCTCTTTTCTCCATTACTTGTATGCATTTAAACTAAGCTTGCTGAGAAGTATGGAGATGTTTTCAGCCTGCGTTGGGGCAGTGAGAAAACTGTGTTTGTCTCTGGACATAAAATGGTGAAGGAGGCTCTCATTACTCAGCTGGACAGCTTTGCAGACCGACCTGTTGTCCCTCTCGTTCACAAACTCTTTAATGGACTTGGTAAGTATACTACTACTACTACTACTACTACTAATAATAATAATAAATATGGGATGGGGTATGGACTTTACTCAATTAATAAATATTGTTTTCTTTCCACCATTATTACAAATGACCATATTATCAGGAGAATCTCTTTTCCTAAAAAAAATAAAAAATAAAAAAATGTTAAAAAAGGACAATGCTTTGATGACCTAACAGTTGTTTGCTAAGTACAATATAAAGTTTGTACACTTCAAAAAATGTCTGGGTTACAAACAATTCAATTTGGAGTTGTTGGGTTTTTTTTTTTGTTTTTGTTTGTAACTATTGGATATAACACACTCAGGACTAATTTAGCCTAGCAAATGGGTTGTTCATTTAATCCAACATGTTGTGTTGAGAAGAGGAACCACTATTTTGGGTTATATTTACCAGATTTCCAATGATGTCTTATTTTCTTATTATATATATATTGCTTAAAGTAATACTTGTAAAAATATGATTTAATTCAAATGATAAGGCTAACTGGTAAATAAACATGTCTAGTTTTGCACCCAAATCCATTTTAGATTAGGTAATGCAAATCATACATGGAATAAACAAAATGTTCAACAGAGGCAAAAGAAACCTTTATTATGAATTAGGAGGGGGAAAAAACACAATCAATAACCATGCTGTATTTATATATTTAAACATTAAACATTAAAATAATCATTTTATTAATATCGGAGTTAACCAGCTTTAGAATGAATACAATCAGATATGTAAGAAACAGCCCAAGTTCCCCTTTATCATCCGTGGAATGACGGTTTTATATGTATCACTGATATCTTTGAAGTGATCTTTTAGCAGCATCATGAATCTAACACTAGTAATCATAAATAGGCGTGTTTGCCCAGTGTAACCTCTTCCACTGACATTGTAAGCTCCTCTGTGTATTAGCACATACATTCAGCCATATTTCAAAAAGTTTTGGAGCAGCTTCTTCATGTGAAACAAACAAGCCATATGCATTTAAGATATTAAAAGAGGAATTAATAGTGGAATCAACCATATTCACAAGATGCTTAAAATAATTAAGCCCCTTTTATTACATTATATTCTATTAACACATGGCAGTGTTTTTAGGACGCATAAATATAAATGTAAATGTCAACTCAATGTTTAGGTTAAAAAAATAACTGTAAAATAAAATGTACAAAATGTGACCCTTCAATGACCTTATAATAATGAATAAAAATAAAGAAAATAAGTAGCATTCAAGTGTTTCTAATACTCAAGATTGGTACTGTATGAAATTGACATTAGCCTACATGTAATTTTTTTAAAAATACATCACCTAGGAATATAATCTAATTGTATACACTGAGACTTGCTGTGCCATGCTCTGAAGGTGTTGCTCTCAGTAATGGGTACCTGTGGAAAAACCAGAGGAAGTTTATCATCACACACATACGCCACTTTGGTGAAGGGAAGAAGACCCTAGAGCTGAGTATCCAGCAGGAGAACATCTTTCTGTGTGATGCTTTCAAAGCAGAACAGGGTAAGTGGCCACTCTGAAAGTTATTTTTCAGGAGATTCTAGGGAGGTTTCTTAGCTAAAGCAGGTTTCCCCATTAACTAAGAAATATAATGTACTTCAGATCAGGACGGTTCATTACAAATCATAGATGATGTTTATAACAGATTTTAAATAGACATTCCCAACCAAATTATGTACAGTAGTGCTTGAAAGTTTGTGAACACTTTAGAATTTTCTGTAGTTCTGCATCAATATTACCGAAAACATCATCAGAGTTTCCTAAAAGTAGAAAAAGAGAACCCAATAAAACAAATGAGACAAAAATATTATACTTTGTCATTTATTTATTGAGGAAAATGATCCAATATTACATATCTGTGAGTGAGAAAAGTGAACCTTTGCTTTCAGTATCTGGTGTGAACTCTAAACTAAACGTTTCCGGTAACTGTTGATCAGTTCTGCACATCGAATTTTGCACTGTCCTCCATACAAAACGGCTTCAACTCTGGGATGTTGGTGGGTTTCCTCACATGATCTGCTTGCTTCAGGTCCTTCCACAACTTTTCTATCGGATTAAGGTCAGGACATTCACTTGGCCATTCCAAAACATTAACTTTATTCTTCTTTAACCACTCTTTGGTAGAATGATTTGTGTGCAAAGGGTCGTTGTGTTGCTACATGAACCACTTTCTCTTGAGATCCAGTTCACGGACAGATGCCCTGACATTTTCCTTTAGAATTCACTGGTATAATTCAGAATTCATTGTTCCATCAATGACGGCAAGTCGTCCTGGCCCAGATGCAGCAAAACAGACCCAAACCATGATACTACCATCACCATGTTTCACAGATTGGATAAGGTTCTTGTGCTGGAATGCAATGTTTTCCTTTCTCCAAACATAACCTTTCTCATTTAAACTAAACATTCTATTTTGGTCTTATCCATCCACAAAACATTTTTCCAATAGTCTTCTGGCTTGTCCATGTGACCAAGGAGCAGTGGCTTTCTCCTTGCAACCCTGCCATGCACACTAGTGTTGTTCAGTGTTCTCCTAATGGTGGACTCATGAACATTAACATTAGCTGAATATATGAGAGAGGCCTTTAGTTGCTTAGAAGATACCCTGGGTTCCTTTGTGACCTTGTGGACTATTACACATCTTGCTCTTGAAGTGATCTTTGTTGGTTGACCACTCCTGGGGACTGTAACAATGGTCTTAAATTTCCTCCATTTGTACACAGTCTGTCTGACTGTGGATTGGTGGAGTCCAAGAAAGACACTTTTTCAGAGCTTCCCTGAAATCTTCTTTGTTCATACCATGATACACTTCCACAAACATGTGTTTTGAAGCTCAGACGTTGATAGATCACTCACACCATCACACAATCATCCTTTTGATTGAAAACACCTGACTTTAATTTCACCTTCAATTTAACTGCTAATCTTACAGGTTCACATACTTTTGCCACTCACAGATCTATAATATTGGCTCATTTTCCTCAATATATAAATTACCAAGTATAATATTTTTGTCTTATTTGTTTAACTGGGTTCTCTTTGTCTACTTTTAGGATTTGTGTGAAAATCTGATGAAGCTTTAGGTCATATTTATGTAGATATATATAGAAAATTCACAAACTTTCAAGCACCACTGTATATAATGGACAAATCATATTTTTGTGCCCATTTAGGTCTTTTTGATCCCCAGTTTTTCCTCAACAACGCAGTCTCAAACATCATCTCCGCACTAGTTTTCGGTCATCGCTTTGAATACCATGATGAGAATTTCCAGAATATCTTGCGTTTGGATGCTGAAGCTATCTTTCTGGCAGGTTCTACCCGATCTCAGGTCAGTAGGCAGAAATTCTGAGCAATTCAAACAATTTTTATTCACAGTTTGATGATTTCCTGGATTATGTGACATGAAATATCACATATGCAAATCTTATTTGTGACTAACTTATTATGTGTTGTATTTACAAATAGATTCACCATTGTCTAATTTTTGTGTCCTCTGTGGAATCTTGTAGCTGTATAATGCCTTCCCTCGCCTCTTTGAATACCTTCCTGGTCCGCATCAGAAGATTTTTGCTAACTACGCAAAAATAATAGAGTTCCTAAAAGAAGAAATAAGAAAACACAAGGAGGACTGGGATCCCTCGAATCCTCTGGATTACATCAACAGTTTCCTTCTAGAAATGGAAAAGGTTTGTTTAAAATATTAATACATTTTCTCTGGAACAGTATGTGGACCTGATTTGCAAAACAATGGCAAGGAACCAGTCATGGACAATGTTTAACACTTCTCTTTTTAAATAATTTAGAAAAAGAGTGATCCTGAAGCTGTGTTTAATGTTGAGATGTTATTGGCTGCAATGGTGGACATGTTTGAAGCAGGGACAGAAACCACAGCCACTACAATACGCTGGGGTCTTCTCTTCATGATGAAGTACCCTGAGATACAGAGTGAGCGCATGGATACACCATTTCATAAACATCATAAGTCAGTACTTACAGAGGAATGTGGAGAAGGAGTCTGTTGAGTCTGAAAATTATACAGTTCTAAATTCAATTTGCTTCAAAACTATTTTTTAAATTAGGACGATTGTCTTATTTTTCCAGAAAAGGTACAGGCAGAGATAGACAAAGTGATTGGACAGTCACGCCAGGTCAGCATGGCTGACAAACCCAACATGCCCTACACTGAGGCTGTTATTCATGAGATTCAAAGGATGGGCAACATTGTTCCTCTTGGTTTACCCAAGATGGCTTCTAAAGATACTGTACTGGGTGGATTCTTCATACCAAAGGTTTGACCTTAATCACCAAATAAATAATAATTATGTATACACAAATACAGTGTAACACATTATATTTCTATCATTAGGGCACAACTGTGACTACAAACCTATCGTCTGTGCTTAATGACAAGAACGAGTGGGAAACACCAGGCACGTTTAACCCAGGACACTTTCTGGATGATCAAGGCCAGTTCCTGAAGAAGGATGCTTTCCTTCCCTTTTCAGCAGGTACAGCAAATATTCAATGCTATATACTGTAGATGTCTGACAAATGAATAATACAAACAAAAAATAACAGATAATGTAATACTTAGAAGAAGATGTCTTATTTTTTGCTTTATGCAGGTAAGAGATCATGTCTGGGGGAGCAGCTGGCTCGTATGGAGCTCTTCCTGTTCTTCACCTCTCTGTTGCAGTGCTTTACCTTCTCCCCTGGTCCTGGAGACGATCTCAGCTTGGAAGGCCAGATGGGCTTAACATATGCACCCAGACCCTACAGCATGTGTGTCACCCCACGCTAAGAGCCAATACACAAATATATATGCTTTTAAGCTATTTGTTGTAAGAAACCTTATTAAATAAATAAATAAATAAATAAATAATAGTAAGAAGAAGAAGAAATAAATATTCATGAATTTTATTATATATAGTACCCATTAATACATATATATATATATATATATATATATATATATATATATATATATATATATATATATATATAAAACCATTATATGACAGCATTATATTGAATATAGTTTTCTTTACCATGACTGCCTAAGAGACTCATTAAAAATAAACGCATTGAAAGTATCTGCTATTTGATGTCATATATGTCTAATGGTCAGGTCTGGTGATATCACATTCGGAGGTAGGTTAAAAAAATGTTCCACCATTAACCATTGCTGTGTCGTAAATAGTTTCTGAGATTACAATTAGTCTGTCCCAAATCATAGTATGTTGAAATGAGTACCCCATCGGATGGTCTACTTGTCATGTCGCGACAAACTGTTCCAGAAAGCACCACAAACTACAAACATGGCTGATGACTACAATGCCCAATGGAACACACAGACACGTCACCTTCTCCTGCAGACTAAGCACACACACCTGTTCCCAATCACACTGACAATCTCACCACACTACTTAAGAGACTCTCACACACAATATCTTTGCGAAGTATATGCGCAGTTGCATTTTGTCTCTGCCGTTACCAAACCTTGATACTGCGTTTGTTTATTCTGGTTTTTGACTTTGTTCTCGTTTACGACCTTGTCTCTCTGCCTTGCCTTGTTTGGACTGTTTGCCTGATCGCCTGACCTCTGCCTGTCTATGTTTATTGATTTCTGTCTATGTGTATTGATTTCTGCGTTGTTTTATTAAACTGCCATAGTTACACTTGCTTCCGTCTCAGGCTCAATTACGTGACAGAATACTTGCCTTAACGTGGAAGCAGCAGGAGAACATGGAGATCGCCACACCAAGATCTTTATACCAGCATTTGATTCCATGCGTTTTCCCTAGTGGATCCCCCTGGATGTTCCAGCTTCCTTTGATGGCTTTCAGGTACATCCCGAATGTTATCTCCTGCAATTCCAATTTTATTTTTCAAGGCTGGAGGACCTCAAGCCCACTGAAGAGCAGTGGCTGGCATTCATGCTGTCCCGGTTCACTTGCCAGCCCGCAGTTGGGTAGAGTTCCTGATTACTAGGGGGCACAGCGAGCTTAGCAGAGTTACCTAGTTGGGAAAACTTTTAGTTCAGGTGTTCGGACATCCAGGGTTCAATCTCGACCTGGAGAAAATGTTAGGAAGGCCCAGCCTGAAGGAGGAACCCTCTCAGATGTTCACCACATATTACAAGAGGGAGCTGGCTGACAGGAAGGTCTCCACAGCTCAGCCCCAGGTCGACAGGGCAGCAGTGGAGGTGACACAGGTGTGCAAGGCTGAGGGCTGCCATAAAGAAGCCAAGCTACAGTGTCCAGTGTGCATTACACTTGGGATACATGGCTCTTATTTCTGCTCTCAAGAATTTTTCAAAGAGAGCTGGCGGACCTACATATGGCTCCACAAGAGATTAAGAGCAAACCATCAAGATTGTCTCAACGGCTGAGCTCCAGCCGGAGGTTGACCTCCCACGTGGGGTGACCTCATTTCCAGAGCTCCAGCCCAAGACCCAAGAGGCTGTCTGACCTGCTGAGCTCCAGTCGGAGGTCAATGTGGCTGCCTCATCTACGGAGCTCCAGTCGGAGGTCAACATGGCGGCCTCGTCCACGGAGCTCCAGTCGGAGGTCAACGTAGCGACCTCTTCTCCGGCGGTCCAGTCGGAGGTCAACATGGCGATCTCCTCTCCTCTCACCTGCAGAGTTCCTGCCAGAGGTCTGGAGTTGAGCTTGCCATGTTGACTGTTGGCTGGAGCTTGGCACAAATCCCCACAACCATGCTCCAAAATCTACAGCAAAAACTTCCCAGAGGAGTGGAGGTGAACTTCATATTATTGCCAATGGTTTTGGAATGGGATATTCACCAAGTACATACTTTATGGGTGTGTGTCATGAATCGTGACGGAGCAGAGATAGGATGGATGCAAGTGCACTATGAACAGTTGTTTATTTAACAGAGAGACATTCAGACAAATCCAAAACGTGATCCAAAACGTAATCCACAAACATGCAAGAGGTCAGGCGATTGGCAAACAGGCATACACGGGGCAAGGCTGGAATCTAAGTCGTGGTCACGGAAAACAGGGTTGATAAACAAAACGAGAAACGAACTATGATGAGGAACTGGAAGCGGATAATCCAGCGTGAACTAACTCTAAACATTCAGCCCCCTGGGCTGAATGTCCCAAGCAGAGCCAGGAAACTGCACGGTGTTCTTGGAGGCGCAGGGAAGCTGAGCGATGACCCTGGCTGAACAGGGAGGCTGAGTGACGTCCTCGGCTGAACAGGGAGGCTGAGCGACGTCCTCGGCTGACCAGGGAGACTGAGCGACGACCTCGGCTGAGCAGGGAGGCTGAGCGACGACCTCGGCTGAGCAGGGAGGCTGAGCGACGTCCTCGGCTGAGCAGGGAGGCTGAGCGACGACCTCGGCTGAGCAGGGAGGCTGAGCGACGACCTCAGCTGAGCAGGGAGGCTGAGCGACGACCTCAGCGGAGCATGAAAGCGGGGCGACGTCCTCGTCGGAGCATGAAGGCAGGGCGACGTCCTCGGCGGAGCAGGGAAACAGAGCACTGTACTCGGCAGAGCAGGGAAGCAGGGCGACGTCCCCTGTAAGGCCAGGGAGAGGAGCGTGGGTCTCCGTGCGGCCAGGGAGAGGAGCGTAGGTCTCCTCGAAGCAAAAGGGGGGAACGATGTTTGCCATGGAGCAGGAAGGCTGAGCGACGACTCAGCTGAACAGGAAGACTGAGCGACGACCTCAGCTGGACAGGTGGGCTGAGCGACGACCTCAGCTGGACAGGCGGGCTGAGCGACGACCTCAGCTGGACAGGCGGGCTGAGCGACGACCTCAGCTGGACAAGCGGGCTGAGCGACGACCTCAGCTGGACAGGCGGTCTGAGCGACGACCTCAGCTGGGCAGACAGGCTGAGCAATGACCTCGTCGGAGCATGAGGGCAGAGCGACATCCTCGGCGGAGCACGAATGCGGGGCAACGTCCTCATCGGAGCATGAAGGCAGGGGCGTGAGCAGAACTTGGCTGGGCATGTCGGTAGACTTGGGCGTGAGTAGCATTTGGCCATTAGGCTGAGATATTAGCAGAGCTTGGTCAACTGGATCAGCAGGCTTGGACGTGAGCTCAGGGATGTGAGACTTGGCTTGGACCTCAGGGACGGGAAGCTTGGCTTGGACCTCAGGGATGGGAGGCTTGGCTTGGACCTCAGGGACGGGAGGCTTGGCTTGGACCTTAGGGACTTGAGACTTGACTGGGACTTGGACCTTAGGGACTTGAGACTTGACTTGGATTTCAGGGACTGGAGACTTGACTTGGACCTCAGGGACTTGAGACTTGACTGGGACTTGGACCTTAGGGACTTGAGACTTGACTTGGATTTCAGGGACTGGAGACTTGACTTGGACCTCAGGGACTGGAGACTTGACTTGGACCTCAGGGACTTGAGACTTGACTTGGACCTTAGGGACTTGAGACTTGACTTGGACCTTAGGGACTTGAGACTTGACTGGGACTTGGACCTTAGGGACTTGAGACTTGACCGGGACTTGGACCTTAGGGACTTGAGACTTGACTTGGATTTTGGGGACTGGAGGCTTGACTGGGATTTCGGGGACTGGAGGCTTGACTGGGATTTCGGGGACTGGAGGCTTGACTGGGATTTCAGGGACTGGAGGCTTGACTGGGATTTCAGAGTTTAGCTCTGCATGAATTTGCCTGTAGTAGTGGGTAAATGGCAGGGCAGGTTCGCCTGCCAAACTTACTACCCTGAGAAGTTGTTCTAGCTCGTCCTTCGCCTCCGGACTCCCGAATCGCATCATGAATTCCCCCACAAACTGTTCTACACTGTCCAGGATCCTACAGTGCTTATCCACTTTGAGCTGCAGCCATTGACGGGCCGGTCCAAAGAACCAGGATCACATGAATCGGAGCCATTGCTTCTCCTCTGGCTTAGGGTCTAACAGGCTGGCGAAATAGAATTGACAGTCTACCAGAAAATATTCAGGGGCACCGAAAAATCCGTCAAATGGATCATGAAGCTCCATAAATGTCCATTGTGGGAAGTGGACTGAGTCCATAGCAGGGGACGGTTGGCATCGACTTCTGGGTTCTGCGTCTCCTCCGTCCTCCTGCTGCATCTATGTTTTGGGCGGAAGATTCTGTCACGAATCGTGACGGAGCAGAGATAGGACGGATGCAAGTGCAGTATGAACAGTTGTTTATTTGACAGAGAGACAGGCAGACAAATCCAAAACGTAATCCACAAACATGCAAGAGGTCAGGCGATTGGCAAACAGGCATACACGGGGCAAGGCTGGAATCTAGGTCGTGGTCACGGAAAACAGGGTCGATAAACAAAAAACGAGAAACGAACTATGACGAGGAACTGTAAGCGGATAATCCAGCACGAACTAAGTCTAAACATGGACTATGACTATAACTACGACTACGACTACGACTACGAACTAAAGTAACTCTATGATATTAATCTTCCGCCTTGTGTGCTGGAAGGCGCGCGGTATATATGCGGACATGATCAGTGTCTAAACCGCTAGCAGCTGAGAGCAATACAGACCCACATGAAATCCCAGCCAATGACAGAACAGGGAGGAGACATGACAGAAACATAAACAAAACACACGTGTCCAGATGTCATTACGGTCAACAAAGAAAAAGCAGGTGCTCGCACATTCGCGCTTAGAGCACGCTGCTTCAAGGGGGAATCATGACAGTGTGATGATCAGGTGTCCACAAACTTTTGGCCATATCGTGTATATGTAACACACATGAATAGTCTAATATGTAAAGAAACTAATTGTAAACATTTAATATGTAAAAATCCACCTTCATGGGCCTGGTATTTTTACTTTTTTATATTTCAGCAGGGACCTTTGACCAGATCATTATAATGCCTGAGACCAGAGAGGAATTCCTGTAATGTGAGTTTCATTTGTGTAATTGCTGATATAAATGCATCAGAGATTGAAACTAAAGTCTGGTTATATGTTGTATGCATTGCAATAAGCTGTCAGTTTTGGGAATGTGTGCGTGTGCACGTGTGCACATGTGCATGCACGGGTGTGCAGGAAGTTGGGGAAAAACAGACGGAAACTTTTCTAGGAATTCAGAGTAGTTACATAATCTCTTCTCAAGACCAGCTACCGGTTGAGCGTTTAAACAAAACAGTCAAAGTACACAAACCTTCAAACACTGGAGCAGACATACCATCAGAATCCTCACAACTCACAGCAATGATCTTACACTACTTAGTGGAATATCTTGATTTTAAGAGCTGGCTTTTAGGATTTTTTATTTTCCTACTATTTCTTGATGCCATCAGGAACAAAAATCCATCCAATTTTCCACCAGGACCATGGCCCCTACCTTTTGTGGGAAACATTTTCACTGGGCTTGACTTCAAAACAATAGACAAGGTAGGCTAAAAAGACCATTTGGGCATTCCTTTGTGTGTGTGTGTGTGTGTGTGTATATATATATATATATATATATATATATATATATATATATATATATATATATATATATATATATATATATATATATATATATATACAGTAGCTCACGAAAGTGAGTACACCCCTCACATTTTTGTAAATATTTGATTATATCTTTTGACAACACTGTCACAATATCTTCGTGACAACACTGAAGAAATGACACTTTGCTACAATGTAAAGTAGTGAGTGTACAGCTTGTGTAACAGTGTAAATTTGCTGTCCCCTCAAAATAACTCAACACGCAGCCATTAATATCTAAACTGCTGGCAACAAAAGTGAGTACACCCCTAAGTGAAAATGTCCAAATTGGGCCCAATTAACCAAAGTAATAAAAATATATTGTGATGTATAGAAAATGTGCAACCATTATCTTTATCTCTTTTCTCCATTACTTGTATGTATTCAAACTAAGCTTGCTGAGAAGTATGGAGAAGTTTTCAGCCTACGTTGGGGCAGTGAGAAAACTGTGTTTATTTCTGGACATAAAATGGTGAAGGAGGCTCTCATTACTCAGCTGGACAGCTTTGCAGACCGACCTGTTGTCCCTCTCTTTCACAAAATCTTTAACGGACTTGGTAAGTATAATAATAATAATAATAATAATAATAATAATAATAATAATAATAATTGGGTGGGACATGTACTGTACTCAATTAATAAATATTGTTTTTGTTCTTCACCATTATTACAAATGATTGTCTTTGATACCAAATTATCAGGAAAATCACTCCCACCCCCAAAAAACAATATTTTTGAAGACCTAACAGCATGTACACACTATGTACACTCCAAAAATGTCCAGGGTTCTTTTAACCACATAGCTGGGCAACTATTGTTTATAACACACACTGGATTAATTTAGTTTAGCAAAATTGATTGTTCAATTAACCAAATGTGCTGTGTTGAAAAAAAAATAACCAGAATTTTGGGTCATATTTACCAGTTAATGATGTCTTATTTTCTTACTGTATGTGGGAATTATTTTGCTTAAAGGAATACCTGTAGAAATATGATGTAATTTCTGCACAGATAAAAGAAGCCTTTATTATAAATTAGGAGGGGGAAAACCACAATCAATAACAATCATGTATTTAAACAGTCTGTACTATATTTATATCTTTAAACATTAAACATTAATATATTAATCATCATTTTATTAACATGGAAGTTAACCAGCTTTAGAATTTGTACAATCAGTTATGTAATAAACATATTTGTAAAACATTTATAGTGCTACGTTTACGCTGAAAATACAAGAAGTGTAAATATAACAGCCCACGTTCCCCTTTATTATCTGTGGAATGACGATTTTATATGTATCACTGATATCTTTGACGTGATCTTTTACAAGCATAATAAAGCTAACACTAATAACCATAATTAGGTGTGTTTGCCCAGTGTAACCTCTTCTACTGACATTGTAAGCTCCTCTGTGTATTAGCACATGCATTCAGACATATTTCAAAAACTTTCGTAGCAGCTTCTGCATGTGAAACAAAAACAAAAATGAAAAGAAGAATTAAGAGTGGTATCAACTGTATTCACAAAGATGCTTAACATAATTAAGCCCCCTTTATAACATTATATTGTAATAACTCATGGCAGTGTTTTTAGGACGCATGTTCACAATGATCACTGCTAATGCTAGTCAGTTAAATATTAGCTAAGCTAACAGGATTTATCTCCTGTTGCCATTTACATTATATATCAGATGTTAATTAATTATAACTGTTACGAAACAGGAGGGGAGGCAGAAGCAAGCGCAGATCAACGTCCTTATTTCCAAGTAGCAGTCAAACACAGGAAACGTGGTCAGCACTGGACAAGATCAATGAGGTTAAACATAGAACTAAAGTCGAGGCATGGAACGAGAGCAGGACATGAAAATAAGACCACTTAGCATGCGTAACGCATTCATCATTACATTCAGTGGTTCAAATAATAATGCACGAAGTACAATGTAACATGAGGGCTTTAAATAGCAAACACAATCAAACTAGAACACAGACAGCTGGGGCAAATCACGACACATCCTCGAACATCAACCAATGCTTAAACAGGAGGATAACCAAAACCAAAACAAAGGCACGTGTCCATATGCAACAGTTCCGTCTCGTGCACGCGCGCTCCCTACAGCCGCGCCGCAGTGCCATCTGCCGGCGAGGGCGTAACGATAACTTTTTCTCATGAACTTTTTCTCTCATGGTATGCAGCTTGTCATGTTAATGAAAAACCGCAAAGTGCAAAAAAAAATAAAATAAAATAAAAAGTCTGTCATGAAAATTTACTGTAGCAGAAAACTGACACTGGAGATTCCTTCCAGAAATGTCTCCTTACAGAAAGGTTCACCCATTTTATGGTAAATAACAGTGCATATATTTTAAAATCAGTTTATTACATAAATGTCTGTCTTACAAGTCCATGTAAATTAACTGTCACATGGCAGTTGCAAGGTATTGACAATGAGACTCCTTCCATAAATGTTAAATAAATGTCTCCTATAAAAAAAAAATACATTACCACCTCAACAATTACATATTTTACTTTGAGAAACACTGACACATTTTTGTTATTATTATTATTCTTAAATGATGTGGAGCATCTGCCATACAAGTGCCTGTATATGAGCTGTTACTAATGAGCACATTAATATAAACCTATTGTTCATGTAACAGCCAGAACTACTTTCTGAGCCGTGCTGTTATACAAAAAGAATGCACACCTTCTGACCAATCAGATTCGAGTATTCAGCCATGCTGCGGTATAAACTGGAATATTTTTTGTGCACGTTCTGTGTTCATTTGTTCCCTTAAACTCCAAAATAACCCAGTGTTTTTTTTTTGAGTGTACAGGCTGTGACCTTTCATCAAGTGTTTATAATATTCGTTTTTGGTACTGAAATATTTTACATGCATTACATGTAATCTTTTTTCACTACATCACCTATAAATATAATCTAATTGGATACACTGAGACTTGCTGTGCCATGCTCTGAAGGTGTTGCTCTCAGTAATGGGTACCTGTGGAAAAACCAGAGGAAGTTTGTCATCACACACCTACGCCACTTTGGTGAAGGGAGGAAGACCCTAGAGCTGAGTATCCAGCAGGAGAACATCTTTCTGTGTGATGCTTTCAAAGCAGAACAGGGTACATGTCCATTCTGAATGTTATTATTCAAGAGATTCTTGGGGAGGTTTCTTAGCTAAAGCAGTTTTCCCCATTAACTAAGAAATATAAAGTATCTCAGTTTAGGGCTATTTGTTACAAATCATTTAGGATGTTTATAACAGATTTTAAATAGACATTCCCAACTAAATTATGTATGCAAATCAGGTTTAATGTCAAGTGGTGCAGTGATGGCTTGGTGGTTAAGGCTCTAGATTACGTGGTAAAAAAAAACAGGCAATGCAGTATGGGAAATATAGTCACCCCACCCCACCCCCCCAAAGGGTGCTTCTCCCGAAGCGGCAAAATACACTCACTCCCTCGGCGGCCCTGGCCCTCTCTGCAAAATGTTCACACAGCCTCTCAGGTTCCAATGCAGGCATTGTCCAACAAGTAGCAGGTTCCTCAAGGAGCCAAAGAGCAGACATGGGGCTGAGGCTGCTTCGCCAGGGTCAGTAGGGAAGTTCTGTCATCAGCTTTAGACGGGGGCTTGACTTGGTGTGGAGCAATGTCCTCGGTGGAGCACAGAGACAGAGCGACGTTCTCAGCGGAGCGACAGCTACAGTGGAGCATGGAGGCGGAGCAACATCCTCAGCAGAGCAGGGAAGCGGAGTGTCATTCTTCACCGACTCTGCAGGCTGAACTTGGTTGGTTGTGTCAACAGACTTGGGCATGAGCATAACTCGGTTGTTTGTGTCAGCAGACTCAGGCGTGAGCAGAATTGCATGTCCACGCGTGAGCAGAACCTGGTTGTTCGTGTCAGCGGACTTGGGTATGAGCAAAACCTGCTTGTTCGTGTCAGCAAACTCGGGTGTGAGCAGAGCTTGGTTGTCCGTGTAAGCAGACTCGGGCGTGAGCAGATCGTGGTTGGTAGTGAAGTCTGCTTCAGGCGTGAACAGAACCTGGTTGGTCATGACGTCAGCTTCAGGCATGAGCAGAACCTGGTTGGTCGTGACGTCGGCTTCAGGCGTGAGCAGAACCTGGTTGGTCGTAACGTCGGCTTCAGGCGTGAACAGAACCTGGTTGGTCGTGACGTTGGCTTCAAACGTGAGGAGAACTTGGTTGGTCGTGTCAACAAACTCGGGCTTGAGCATAACTTGGGCGTGACGTCGGCTTCAGGTGTGAGCAGAACCTGGTTGGTCGGGATTTTGGTTTCAGGCATGAGGAAAACTTGGTTCGTTGTGTCAACAGACTAAGACGTGAGCAGAACCTGGTTGGTCATGACGTTGGTCTCAGGCATGAGGACAACTTGGTTGGTCATGTCAGCGACCTTGGACTGGAAGTTGGTGTGGGAGGTCACCTTATCGAGCTCAGACTGGAATTTGGCATGGGAGGTTGCTTCATCAACCTCAGACAGGAACATGTCTTGTGATGCCGTCTCTTCGACCTCAGACAGGAACGTGTCTTGGGAGGCCGTCTCTTCGACCTCAGACCGGAAGGTGTCTTGGGAAGCCATCTCCTCGACCTCGGACAGGAACTTGGCTTGGGAGGCCGTCTCTTCGACCTCGGACAGGAACATGTCTTTGGAGGCCGTCTCTTTGACCTCGGACATGAACTTGGCTTGAGAGGCCGTCTCTTCAACCTCGGACATGAATTTAGTTTTGGAGGCTGTCTCTTCGACCTCAAATGGGAACTTGTTTTGAGAGGTCGTCTCTTTGACCTTGGACAGGAACCGCCATGTGAGTCTCATGCTGGAGCTTTGGGGATGAGACTGTGTCGTGGGTCTCATGCTGGAGCTCTGGGGATGAGACAGCCTTGTGTATCTCCTGCTGGAGCTCTGGGCAGGAGGTTGCCATGTTGACCTCCTATTGAGGCTCTGGAGCTGAAACTACTCCGTGGGTCTTGTGCTGGAGCTCTGCAGGTGAGACCACTGCTTGGGTCTCAGGTTGGAGTCTTGGGGAGGAGGTCACCCTGTTTGCCTGCTCATAATAGGTGGTGAATGGCAGGGCAGGTTTATCTGCGAGGCTGACCCCCTCCAAACGATGTTCCAGGACAGCCTTGGATTCTGGACTCCCAAACACCGTAAGGAATAGTCCCACAAACTGAGTTACATTCTCAAGTTCCCTGGATCCCATGGCCACTAGACGCTGCGCCCACTGGGGGGCTGGGCCAAAAAACCGGGACAACATAAACCTTAGCCATTGCTTCTCGTTGGGCATGGGGTCTGCTAGGCTTGCAAAATAGAACTGGCAGTCAACAAGAAAATATTCAGGGTAGCCAAAAAACCCATCATACGGATCTGGGAGATCTATGACAGTCCACTGGGGTAACTGGATCGAATCCAAAGCTGGGATGGTTTGCTTGGTTTCCCTAGCATGGCGTCCTCTCCATCTTGCTGCATCCATGGTGAGATGAAATATTCTGTCATGAAATCCACGTAATGAATGTTAGTACGGATGCAAGTGCAGATAAGAGCTTTTAATAAAGAGAGGCAGGCAGACAAATCCAAATCATGAGACAATAACGTGGTCAAACAACAGGCAATGGGTCAGGCGATCTGCAAACAGGCATAAACTAGGCAAGGCAAGAAACAAGAATGAGAAACAAGATCAATGAACATGAAGCAAAATGAGGAACAGGGTACAAACGCTTGATATGGTGATAACACTCAATACTTTGCAAAGTCGTTGTGTTCAAACAGTCTCTTTATACATGGTTGTGAGTGCTGTGAATTTGATACAGGTGCACGTGATGAGAATGAATGTAAGTGTTCTGGGAAATGCAGTCCATGGCAGCCAAGTTTGTAGGCTGTAGTGCAGGATGGGAAATGTAGTCACTGGTTTGCTGTGATATAAAAAAAATGGTTCAATAGTTCACGAATTTTTCAAGTGGTTTCCCCAAATTCAACTGAAAATTCAACATATAATGACTTCAGCCAATCTCAAAATTATTCAACCCCTTAATGGCAAGCATCTTTATTACTTAGTAGAGCACCCTTTTGCTGTTATGATCTGCTGTAAATTATGTCCTTTCCTCCTTAGTTTTATATAGCACTTTTCTAGACACTCAAAGTGCTTTACATTGTATGAGGGGGACATCTCCTCAAACACCACCAGTGTGTAGCAACCTTAGTCTTCCACAGGAGGTGTACCATCCAGGTACTGGCCAGGCTCAACCCTGCTTAGCTACAGTGGGAAACAAAAGCAAGAGCAACAAGCATATCTGGCACATCATCCTGTTCTGTGGGGTTCAATGCAGGTAACTATGATGGCCCTGTAGAATCTTCCAGGAATTCTTCTGCAACCAAGCCTTTGTGGAATTTGAGGTATGCTTGGGATCATTGTCCTGTTGGAAGGTCCAATGGCACCCAAGCTTCAGCTTCCTCACAGACGGCATGATGTTTTCTCCTAGGATTTCCTGATACTTCAATGAATCCATCTTGCCTTCCACACACTGCAATTTTCCAGTGCCAGACGACACAAAGCAGCCCCAGAGCATCACCAAGCCACCAACATGATTGACTGTGGACAGAGTGTTCTTTCTTCATACTTCTTCCTTCAGACATGCCGCTGAGCCATCGTGCCAAAAGTTCCTGGTTTATTAAAAAGTTCTGTGGCTTATTTATATGATTTCGAGCCAAATTTTCTTGTGCTTTTGGGTCAGTAGTGATGTACGTCTTGTAGTTCTGGCATGGAAACCTTCTGCATTTAGTATGCGCCTTACTGTGCTCACTGAAACCTCAGTGCCTGTTGCCACCAAGTCTTGCTGCAGGTCTTTTGTAGTCCTTCGAGGGTTTTTCACAACCTCCCTTCTCAGAAATCTGGTTGCAGCCATTGATAGCTTCCTTTTTCTGCCCTGTCCAGGTACTTCATAAATTTGCTGCCACTAGCCAGTTCAGGGATTTCATGTGTTCCAGTTAAAGCACACCTGGTGCAACTAATGAAGCCCTTGATTAGTTGCATCAGGTGTGTTTGAGACAACACCTGTTTTGCATATTTGTGGTGTTGTGAGGGATTCTATTCAAGGGGTTGAATAATTTTGAAACTAGAGAAGTCATTATAAGTTGCATTTTCAGTTGAATTTGAGGAAACCACTTGAAGCATTCCTTGTGTTGAACTATTTCAGTTGCTTTTGTTTGATTTGTTCATTGCAAACCACTGAAAGTCTGTAAATTTTGACATTAAACCTGATTTACAATGGGGGTTGAATAACACTGACTACGTTTACATGGACAGCAGTAATCTAATTATTGACCTTAATCTGAGTAAGATAATAATGTGATTAAGGTGTTTACATGAGTTACTTTTAGAATACACCTGTCATGTTCCCGTTTTACGTTTTAGCACATAATTAGATTAACAGTCCGCGTCATTATGTCAACGCGCCACGCCATCCGACGTCCCTCCAGAATTTCACGTATCAACATACAGTTCGTCTTTGTTATGGTCCCGTATACAGTTTTGGGTGTTTTTATTAATTTTTTTCTGAACGCTTTAAGTGCAGTTAATTATTTGTCATGCTGTACGTGCTAATAGACAACTGCTTGAAGCGGTGGGTGTGTCCCAAACTGCATAGTTACCATCTATATAGTAGCCGAGATACATGTATTTTTCCCCACTACAGGCCTATAGTAGGAAAGTATGCGATTTCGGACACAGCCGAACTCTCTTGTTCGCCGTAAAACGTAAAACTGCCATGTGTGATCGTGTCCTGTCACAAAATGCGGTGAAAACTCCCACACAACGTTCATAATGTGATTAAGGTGTTTACATGTCACTACTACACGTCCATAATGCAACTAAAACAGGAGTACTCCACATGTCTTAATTAGATTATTGCTTACTTCGATTATGACCTTAATTAGATAAAGGTAAGTAAAAACTGCTGTTTACATGGTAGTTTATTAATTAGAGTATGGTCTTAATCGTATTAAGAGTGGATTATTGTTGTCCATGTAAACGCAGCTATTGATTGCAACTGTATATAAGGTACAAATCATATTTTTGTGCCCATTTAGGTCCTTTTAATCCCCAGTTTTTCATCAACAATGCAGTCGCAAACATCATCTCTGCACTAGTTTTTGGTCATCGCTTTGAATACCACGATGAGAATTTCCCGAATATCTTGTGTTTGGATGCTGAAGCCATTGTTTTGGCAGGTTCTGACCGAGCTCAGGTCAGTAGGCAGAAATACTGCTATTAGAGCAATTCAAACAATTTTTATTCAAATAAAACTTTGATGATTTCCTAGATTATATTACATTAAATATCACATATGCAGCTCTAATTTGTGACTAGCTTATTATGTGATGCTACATTATGTGATGTATTCACAAATAGATTCTCCATTGTCTAATTTTTGTGTCCTCTGTGGAATCTTGTAGCTGTATAATGCCTTCCCTCGCCTCTTTGAATACCTTCCTGGTCCGCATCAGAAGATGTTTGCCAACTACACAAAAATAATAGAGTTCCTAAAAGAAGAAATAAGAAAACACAAGGAGGACTGGGATCCCTCAAATCCTCGGGATTTCATCGACAGTTACTTTCTAGAAATGGAAAAGGTTTGTTTAAAATGTTAGCACATTTTCTCTGGAACAGGATGTGGGCCTTATTCGCAAAAAAAAAAAATGGCAAGGAACCAGTCATGGACAATGTTTAACACTTTTCTTTTTGAATAATTTAGAAAAAGAGTGATCCTGAAGCTGGATTTAATGTCGAGACGTTATTGATTGCAATGCTGGACATGCTTGAAGCAGGGACAGAAAGCACAGCCACTACAATACGCTGGGGTCTTCTCTTCATGATGAAGTATCCTGAGATACAGAGTGAGCACATGCATACACCATTTCATAAACATCATAAGTCAGTACTTACTGAGGAACATGGAGAAGGAGACTGTTGAGTCTGAAAACTATACAGTCCTAGATTTAATTTGCTTCACAATTATTTTTCAAAGTATGATGATTGTCTTATTTTTCTAGAAAAGGTACAGGCAGAGATAGACAAAGTTATTGGACAGTCACGCCAGGCCAGCATGGCCGACAAACCCAACATGCCCTATACTGAGGCTATTATTCATGAGATTCAAAGGATGGGCAACATTGTGCCTCTGGGTTTATCCAAGATGGCTTCTAAAGATACTGTACTGGGTGGATTCTTCATACCAAAGGTTTGACCTTAATCACCAAATAAATAATAATTATGTATACACAAATACAATGTAACAGATTATATTTATTTTTTCTCTCATCATTAGGGCACAACTGTGACTACAAACCTATCATCTGTGCTTAAGGACAAGAACGAGTGGGAAACGCCAGACATGTTTAACCCAGGACACTTTCTGGATGATCAAGGCCAGTTCCTGAAGAAGGATGCTTTCCTTCCCTTTTCAGCAGGTACAGCTAATATTCAACGCTACATACTGTAGATGTCTGATAAATGGATAATACAAACAAAAAATAACAGTTAATGTCATACTTAGAACAAGATGTCTTTTTTATGCTTTATGCAGGTAAGAGATCATGTGTGGGGGAGCAGCTGGCTCGTATGGAGCTCTTCCTGTTCTTCACCTCTCTGTTGCAGTGCTTTACATTCTCCCCTGGTCCTGGAGACGATCTCAGCTTGGAAGGCCAGCTGGGCTTCACATATGCACCCAGACCTTACTGCATGTGTGTCACCCCACGCTAAGAGCCCATACACAAATATATACGCTTTTAAGCTATTTGTTGTAAGAAAATTTATTTTGACCCCTATGATATATTCCAACAGCTATGTTCTATTTTAATTAGAAATTACAAGCATGAAGACTTTTATTTTGGTTTATAGTACAGAATAGCTACAATGCACAATATATTGTTTGACATGATTCAGTTTTAACCACACTATAATTGAAATATTTCTTCAAACACCTTTGCTTTTGGCATATATTGTATCTCAGAAAAGTAAGTACACCCCTCACACTTTTATAAATATTTGATTATATCTTTTAATGTGACAAGACTGAAAAAATGACACTTTGCTACAATGTAGTGAGTGTATAGCTCACTACATATACAGTGTATAGCAAAGTAGTGAGTGTATAGCTTGTGTAACAGTGTAAATTTGCTGTCCCCCCACATTGTAGCAAAGTGCCATTTTTTCAGTGCTGTCACATTAAAAGATATAATCAAATATTTACAAAAATGTGAGGGGTGTACTTACTTTTCTGAGATACTGTAATTCAGTCCTATTTTATTTGTATAGTGCTTTTAACAATTGATATTGTCATAAAGCAGCTTTACAGTAATATATAAATTCAGAATATAAAATTGAAATGTATGAATATATCCCTAATGAGCAAGGAAAAACTCCCTGAGATGATATGAGAAAGAAACCTTGAGAGGAACCAGACTCAAAACGGAACCCATATTCGATCGATCGATCTACAAACTACTTTCACACACTACAGACAATTTGGAAATGCCACTCAACCTACAATGCATGTTGAACTGGGGTACGAAACTGGAGTACCTGTCGGAAACCCCTGCAGCATAAGGAGAACATGCAGACTCTGCACACACAGGGTGGAGGAATCCCAACCCCGGAGGTGCAAGGCAAACATGCTAATCACTAAGCCACCATGCCCCCAATATAAAAGCATTACAAACATTATGTTACATATAGTTTTCTTTACCATAACTGTCTAAGATATTCATTAATATAAACACGTTCAAAGTATCTCCTGTTTAATGTCATACATGTCTAAGCATCAGCTCTGGTGAACTTATCACATTTGGAATCAGATGAAAAAATTTTCCACTAGTAACTCATGAAATACCATGTTACATAACACAAGCCTTGTGTCTTTCTGTAGCACTATTTGTAGCTGTTCAAATCCCACAAGTCACGTAATGTGACCACTTTTTATGTTGTTCTGTGTATGGTGAACAATTTTTTTTAATTAAATTATTGTGGCTTTTCAAAATCATTGTACTGTATGTAAAAAGGAAAGTGGAATTCAGTGGGAAAAACAACACTGGGGTGTGCTTCCCCTGGAGCAGAACGTAAATAGTTCATTTTGGCCTCTGTTTTACTTGGAGACCACAAGAGGCTGATTATGTAACCATGAACTCCTGAACCGTGTGCACAGTTGTAGACATGTTAGCTTGAGGTACACTAGAGGACTATCCAAAGCATTGCTCCAAATAATCTGTCCTCGGGCCAAGATGATTTTTTATTTCTTCTACGAGCTGTTCATTTTTAAAGAGTGGCTGATTTTCACTGCAGTTCTCTTGTTTTTATTCATATTATTTGGAACAAAAATTCACCTAACTTTCCTCCTGGACCTCTGCCTTTTCCTTTCCTGGGAAATGTCTTTACAGGAGGTAACTATAAAACGATGAATAAGGTGAGAGTTTTTATTCCCCCTTTTTTTAAAGTCTAATAATGACTATAGAAACAAAGTGATAACTATTTGTGCTGTAACTCAGTATTAAACAAATGAACTATTAAATATTTATAGTGTGATCTATATTAGTAAACCAGATGCATTTGATATCTTTAAGTTGGTACACTATGCTAAATTAGTGATGAATCAGTTCTTACAGAATAGTATTTGTTTGAAAGTTTAAGTCTATGGTTAAACATAAACTTTAGGCGGTAACACTTTGTGGCTAAAATGCTCATTTTCAAATGCTAAGTAAGTATGAAAAAATGACAGTGATTTCAATACACATTGATTGTATGTTAAAATTTCTTTTCCCCCCCATTTAGCAGAAAAGTATGGGAACGTTTTCAGTCTCACGAGAGGTTGTACCAAAATTGTGTATGTTTCTGGATATAAGATGGTGAAAGAATCTTTTGTCATTCAAGGAGAAAGCTTTGCTTTTTGTGTTCTACCTTTATTTGATGAAATTTACAAAGGCAGAGGTAAGTCTGAACATCTGAACATGTGTGGATACAATATTTTTTATCATATATTCAGTATGTTTAGAAGAGTACACCAAATAAGTATTTAGCACTTTCCATTGAATGTGAGTGTACATCCTCCAGTGTGTACAGTGTGCATTGTGTTATCATTTAGATTACTAAATAGCATTAATGAAAGTAAAATATGGCTCCGCCTGCACCTTGAGGTTGGATGTACATGTTTACAAAAAAAAAATCTCTTTTACTTTAACCTTCTTTTTTCTGATTCATATAACTTATTGTTCTTCTGCATAATGGAACATGGGTGGAAAAGGACTATCATTTACCAGTGGCTACTCATGGAAGAAGCACCAACAATTTGCTATTAGTTACTTCAAGAACTTCGGAGAGAAAAGAGAGACTCTACAACACAAAATCCAGCAGGAATGCTACTTCCTGTGTGAAGCATTCAAAGAGGAACAGGGTGAGTTCTGTAGTAGTGGAGAAAGAAGAGTATTATTAAGGAAATTTCAGGTGTACTACAGCACAGATCTCTGATTCAGGCTCTGATTCAAGCCTGAGCTTGGATTACTGTCTGTCTGTTGTTTTGCATGTTCTTCCTGCATCTGCATGGGTTTTCACTGGGTTTTCCCTGGGTTTTCCAGTTTCCTCCCACATCCCAAAAATATCCCTGTTGGTGGATTGGCTATTGTAAATTGGGCCTAGGTGTAAATGAGTGTCCAGAGCCTTGTGTCCAGTGTTTCAAGCATAGGCCAACACTGACCAGGAAAAAGCAGTTACTGAAGATAAATAAATTAATTCATTTATAATGGACGAATGAATGAATCATCTCTTGACTATGAAAAAGAATTGGATATGAACTGTTGGGAGCTGCCATATTACTGCCAGCCTCACGTGCAAACACAATCTCAGTTTACCATGATCCTTAATAAATCCCATCACAACCTGCGTTAATTAATAACAAGAGCTCCGATTCCCCAAGTCCATCCCCTGATTACTAATCATACACACCTGTTACCAATCACACTAATCCCTCAAATAATGAAGTCTTGCTATTGTGTTCTGTCAGTCATGAGTCCAAGTCTTTTGTTTGGTTTGACATTCTGCTTGTCTTATGGTACAAAGTTTGAGTTTATCCAAGTACCTGCTCTTCATTATGAGTGGGCTACATGCTTTGGATTGCTTGCTTTGATTTTCATTTTTAATAAACCTGAATTTACATTCGAACCCTGTGCAAACTTCTGGTTCATTAATACACAGAGAAGACATTCAATAGCATTTCATTGGGGACCAGATTTATCAAATAAATTTAAAAAAAGTTGAAAATGATTATATCCATCACATAAGTCATCACTCATCGTACTTATACAATCAGGTGCACCTACCATGTAGGCCATTTTATAAGTATAAAATTATAGACAGTATATGTTGCTATGCCCCCAAAAGGGATCAGATATTATTCCTTCTGAGCACAATATGGAATGGCATGGCAATGGCATAGAAGTGTCATGTTAATGAGTGTTGTGCTGTTGTGGGCGTATCAGGTACAGCAGTGTACCCATTTTAAAATAAGAGTTCTTGTTTTTACATACAAGGTACTGTATGTCCAATGTCAGTAACTTCAAATGAGATATTCAGATTGTATAAAAAAAAATTTCAACTGCAGGCTGTCCATTTGACCCTCTCATCAAAATTAATAATGCAGTAGCCAATGTGATTGGCACCCTGGTATTTGGGCATCGCTACAAGTATGATGACATTCAGTTTCAGAAACTTCTACGCATGATCACAGAGTCGGTGTATCTCACTGGCTCTGTGTGGAATGAGGTAAAGGATTCAGGTTGTCACTCTAACAAACAAAAATGAAGTGCATCAGCTCAAATTAGGGCTAATTAATGAGAAAAATACTCTTTAAATCGAAATACGCTGTACAACCTCTAACATTTATTAGCAATAAACAACTCAATTTGAGAATATTTTGTGTATTGTTATGTATAATTATTATAAAGCAACATTCTGTGCTTTACTGCTTTCAGTTGTATGATGCATATCCAAGCATAATGAAAATCTTACCAGGACCTCATCACACTATAATAGCAAACTATCACAGACTGGCAGCCTTTTTGGGAGAGAAGACTGAGAAACAGAAACAGGACTAGGACCCGAATGAGCCTCGAGATTACATCCACTCCTACTTAACAGAAATTGAGATGGTAGTCAAAATATATAATTTAAAGATACTAATGATAAGATATAGTTTAGTATTATGTATTGGTTTATTACATATAGGCTAGAAGAAGAAAAAGGTATGTGGACACCTAAACATCACACCCATACATGTTTCTTCTCCAAACTGTTGCCACAAAGTTGGAAGCACACATTTGTACAGGATGTCTTTATATACTATAGAAGTACAATTTCACTGGAACTAAGAGGCCCAAAGCTGTTTCAGCATGGCAATGCCCCTGTGCACAAATGAAGACATGAGCGCCATGAAAACCTGGTTTGGCAATGTTGGCGTGGAAGAATTTGTGTTTTGAACATCGCCCTGACTGAACACCTTTGGGATGAACTGGAACACCAACTGCACCCCAGACCTCCTCACCCAACATCAGTGCCTGTCCTCACTAATGCTCTTGTGGCTGAATGATCACAAATCCCCACAGCCACACTCCAAAATCTGGTGGAAAGCCTTCCCAGAAGAGTGGAGGATATTATAACAGTAAATGACGACCAACTCCATGTAAATGCCCATGGATTTAGAATGGCCACATATGGGTGTGATGGTCAGGTGTCCACATACTCTTGGCCATATATGACTGTTCATTCATTTTGCTCTAGATGTTCTGTTTAATTTGCATTTCCTGAAACAATTTTCAGAGGAGAAATGACAAGGAGGGCCAGTTTAACACAGACAACTTGGAATGGTGTATGGTGGACCTGTTTGACGGATTAACTAACACCCTACGCTGGGCTCTGCTTTACATGATAAAATATCCACAGATACAGGGTTAGTATCGGTAAACAAAAGTTTACGGACACCTGACCATCACACCCATATATGCTTTTTGAACATCCCATTCCAGATTTATTCTCCCTTTTGCTGTTATAATAACCTGAAATAGGTTTGGGCTCCTTAAATCCTAAGGCCCACACATGGGTGTGTTGGTCAGGTGTCCACAAATTTATAGTGCAATAAAGTGTATATTAAACTTATTAAATCAACCATAAAATTGTCTTTCCTTCCAATTAGAGAAAGTCCAGGAAAAGATTGGATGTGTGATTGCACAACATGTTTCCCAGCTATGGCAGACAAAGCCAACATGCCCTACACCAATGCTGTCCTTCATGAAGTGCAGAGGAAAGGTGATATTGTCCCACTGAATATGGCCAAGGTGGCCACAAAAGACACTGGGGGATATTCAGTACCAAAGGTAAGGGGGAATGCATTTTCGTAGTCAAACTTAAAGAGTCATTCATTTATCTTTATTAACCGCTTTATCCTGATCAGGGTTGTGGTGGATCCAAAGCCTATCCCAGGAACACTGGGCGCAAGGCAGGAGAGTTCACTGAAAATGGAATACCAGTCCAACACATGGCATACTCAAAGATTTTACTGAAAGGTGGTAGAGCTGGTTGTCCACTAATCATAGGGCTGGCGATTCAATTCACATGACCCCAAGTTGCTCCCGATAGCAAGTTAGCACCTTGCATCACAGCTCTTCTACCATTGGTGTGTGAGCGTGTGTAAGTGAATGGGCAAATGAGAACCAGTGTAAAGTGCTTTGGAACCATCCATCCATCCATCTTCTATACCGCTTTATCCTTTTCAGTGTCACAGGAAACCTGGAGCCTATCCCAGGGAGCATCAGGCACAAGGCGGGATATACCCTGGACAGGGTGCCAATCCATCGCAGGGCACAATGAATCTTATATACACATTCACATACCCACTCATACACTACAGACACTTTAGACACACCAATCAACCTACCATGCATGTCTTTGGACCGGGGGATTAAACCGGAGTACCCGGAGGAAACCCCCACAGCACGGGGAGAACATGCAAACTCCGCACACACAGGGCACGGTGGGAATCAAACCCTGGAGGTATGAGGCGAACGTGCTAACCACTAAGCCACCGAGCGCGCCTTGGAACCACTAAGGTTAAAAAAGTGCTATATAAGTGCAGACCATTTACCATTTTCTCTAAAATATACAGGAAATGATTACTTAAATTTTATTAAACAGATACTAAACTATACTATATGTTATACTGATTATTTCTTCTTCAATTAATAACCCCCAGTATTCAATTTTATAATTATTTTAGACAATTTTGCTTTTGTTCATAGGGAACCATAATGATTACCAACCTCTCTTCTGTGCTGCATGATAAAAATGAGTGGGAAACAACAGACACTTTCAACTCAGAGCACTTTCTCGATTCAGAGGGCCATTTCCACAGGAGAGATGCTTTCCTTCCGTTCTCTGCAGGTACAACGAAATGTATTCATTATCTTAGTCTACATAATGCATTTTATATGCAGTGTTATTTACCAAGCTAAGCTGTTGAAATTGAAAAAGTCATGCTCTTTAGATGGCTGTGCATTGTAGGTAAGAGGATGTGTCCTGGTGAGTACCTGGCTCGTGTGGAATTGTTCCTTCTCTTCACTTGCCACCTGCAGAAGTTTACATTTCACCGTCCACCTGGAGAAGAGCCCAGTATGGACAGTCAGCTTGGCTTTACTAAGGTCCCCATGCCATACAAGTTGTGTGCCTCCCAACGTTGAAGGATAGATTTGTAGGCATAACTGAAAACATGGTAGTGTTCAACAAAGATGCATGACATGAAAGTATTTCATATTGAACTTTACTAAGTGACTTACATACAGCATGTCTTTGAAGAAAGTTTTAAATCTAACTTCATTTTGGAATTATTATAAGTATTTAAAGAGTAAACATAATAAATTTGTCATTCAGCTTGGGTTCAAGCGTTTTGGAAAGTTGGTTTTTTTTTTTTAAAGAGAGCTGTTGTCAAGCTACTCCTTAATTACCGTCTAATCTCCAACACACCTGCCATTTCTATCTGATTTCTGAAGAAAGTTGTTGCCTAACAGCTCTGTATTTTCTAAGTAAGAATAACAAGCTAGATGTATTTCAATCTGGTTTTAACTTTCACTGGTTCAGTGAGTGTATGCTCTGTGAATGTTTTCTCTTTTATTCCAACTATTTTAAAGTTCAGTTTTTCAAATGCCGACTTGAATAATCTATGAGCGGTAAAGAATGGTCCAGCCTATTTCATTGACTAAATAACATAAAATTCAAGCATTTATGAAGAAATTCATAAGCAGGAAGCTCAGAGGATATGTGAAATAAATAAGGAATTTATTATATTTCTAAAGTTTTTAAAGCTGCATTTATGTCACCCATGTCTGAGCATGTATACACTCTGGAATTTGGATCTTATACCTAAGAATGTGTCTGAGTAAGTGTGTGAGTGTGTGAGTGAGTGATTGAGTGTGTGAGTGTGTGTGTGAGTGAGTGAGTGTATTCTTGGCCTGTTGAAGATCTGTTGTAATCCTAGCAACATGATAAGACTCCATGTGCATTTTTTAAAAATAAGAAATGATTAGTCATTGACCTTGCAGCATGAGGTTTACGGTGTGTGTTAGATACTATCTGGACTGTGCATGCCTATCTGTGCGAGTATACAGGAATAACGAACACCATTTCTGCATCCCAGTTCTCCTCACTCTCTCCTTTGTACAAGGAAAGGATTTCCAACAGTAACATTTAATGGTCTTTAAAGTCAGCATGTGGCTATGTAGAACTTGCCACATTTTATGTAAAGAAATTGATATGATTGCTCTGCCTCGATGATTTTAGGTTATAGTGGGCATAGATGACTCTGTACAGGTTGGGACTGCCTTAGAATTAGAAAAATTACCCAGAAGGTAAAACATAACTTCCTTTCCAGCCCACTTTTACCACAGCACACCTTTAGAGCTCTTGCCAGAGCCTTGGTGACACAAGGGGGACCTAATGTTTTGGCTTATCTGTCTATCTATCTATCTATCTATCTATCTATCTATCTATCTATCTATCTATCTATCTATCTAGAGAGAGAGAGAGAGAGAGAGAGAGAGAGAGAGAGAGAGAGAGTCCTTTAATATTACAATATTATGGGGCCCTCTTTGTATGAAAATGAGCAAAAACACAAAAAAAGAATATCACAAGGGGAATTGGGAGGGGAATTATGAGGGGAATCTCCTCAACCACCACTAGTGTGTAGCATCCACCTGGATGATGTGACGGCATCCATAGTACACCAGAACACCTACCAGCTATTAGTGGAGAGGAGAAAGTTACATAGCCAATTCAGAGATGGTGATTATTAGGGGGCCATGATAGATAAGGGCCAGTGGGAATATTGTGCCAGCACAGCAGGGTTATACACCTACTCTTTTACCATAAGTGTCCTGGGATTTTTAATGACCACAGAAAGTAAGGACCTCAGGTTAACGTCTCATCCGAAAGGCCGTGCTGTTTCTACAGATAGTGTCCCTGTCACTATACTGGGGCATTAGGCCCCACAAAGACCACAGGGTGAGCACCCCCTGCTGACCTCACTAATAACACTTCCAGCAGCAACCTTAGTTTTTCCCAGGAGTTTTCCCATCCAGGTACTGGCCAGGCTCAACCCTGCTTATTGATCACTGTTTATGTTTATTGATTTCTGCCTGATCCTTTGGACTTGTTGTTTTATTAAACTGCCATAGCTGCATTTGCTTCTGTCTCAGCCTCAATTACGTGGCAGAATACTTTGCCTTAACATGGAAGCAGCAGGAGAGCATGGAGAGTGCAATGCTGGGATCTTTATACCAGCATTTGATTCCATGCATTTTCCCCAGTGGATCCGCCTGGATGTTCCAGCTTCCTTTGATGACTTTCAGGTACATCCCAAATGTTATCTCCTGCAATGCCAATTTTATTTTACAAGCCTGTAGGACCCCAAGCTGACAGAAGAGCAGTGGCTGGCATTCATGCTGTCCTGGCTCACTGATCCAGTCCGCAGTTGGGCAGAGTTCCTGATTACTTAGCAGAGTAACCCAGTTGGGAAAACTTTTAGTTCAGGTGTTTGGACATTCAGGATTCAAACTCGACCTGGGGAAAATGTTAGGAAGGCCCAGCCTGATGGATGAACCCTCTCAGATGTTCACCCCATATTATAAGTGGGAGCTGGCTGACAGGAGGGTCTCCACAGCTCAGCCCCAGCCCCAGGTCTACAGAGCGGCAATGGAGGTGACACAGGTGTGCAAGACTGAGGGCTGCCATAAAGAAGCCAAGCTACAGTGTCCAACATGTATTACACTCAGAATACATGGATCTTATTTCTGCTCTCAAGAATGTTTCAAAGACAGCTGGAAGACCCACAAACAGCTCCACAAGAGGGCAGGAGCAGTGCTCCAGCTTGAGACCAACAAGATGGTCTCACCAGCCGAGTTCCAGCCGGAGTTGACCTCCACGTGGGGTGACCTAATTTCCAGAGCTCCAGCCCAAGATCCAAGAGGCGGCCTCATCTCCAGAGCTACAGTTGGAGGTCACCGTTGTGGCCTCATCTCCAAAGCTCCAGTTGGAGGTCACTGTGGCAACCTCCTCTCCAGAACGCCAGCCTGGGACACATGAGGGGGTCTCATCCGCCGAGCTCCAGCCAGCGTTCAATGTGGCAACCTCAACCCCAGAGCACCAGTCTGAGATCCATGAGGTGGTCTCCACTGCAAGCTCCTGCGGAGGTCAACGTGGCAACCTCTGCTCCAGAGCTCCAGCCTGAGACCCAAGAGGCTGCCTCACCTGCAGATTTCCTGCCAGAGGTCTGGGGTTGAGGTTGCCACGTTGATTGCTGGCTGGAGCTCGGCACAAATCCCCACAACCATGTTTCAACATCTAGTGGAAAACCTTCCCAAGGGATTGGAGGTGAACTTCATATTACTGCCCATGGTCTTGGAATGGGATATTCACCAAGTACATACTTTATGGGTGTGATGATCAGGTCTCCACATACTTTTGGCCATATCGTGTGTATATTTAACACACATGAATAGTCTGATAGTAAACATTTCATATTTTGTAAAAATCCTCCTTCATGGGCCTGGTATTTTTACTTTTTTATATTTCAGCAGGGCCTTTGACCAGATCATTATAATGCCTGAGACCAGAGAGGAATTCCTGTAATGTGAGTTTCATTTGTGTAATTGCTGATATAAATGCATCAGAGATTGAAACTAAAGTCTGGTTATATGTTGTATGCATTGCAAAAAGCTGTCGGTGTTGGGAATACACACGTTTGCATGCATGCGTGTGTGTGCAGGAAGTTGGGGGAAAAACACACTGAAGCTTTTCTAGGAATTCTGAGTAGCTACATAATCTCTCCCCTCTGCTCCAGTTCAGCTACGGGTCGGGCGTTTAAGCAAAACAGTTAAAGTACGCAAACCTTCAGACACAGGAGCAGACATACCACCAGAATCCTCACAAACCACAGCAATGATCTTACACTACTTAGTGGAATATCTTGATTTGAAGAGCTGGCTTTTAGGATTTTTTCTTTTCCTACTACTTCTTGATGTCATCAAGAACAAAAATCCATCCAATTTTCCACCAGGACCATGGCCCCTACCTTTTGTGGGAAACATTTTCACTGGGCTTGACTTCAAAACAATAGACAAGGTAGGCTAAAAAGACTATTTGGATGTTTCTTTGGATATATATATATATATATATATATATATATATATATATATATATATATATATATATATATATATATACATACACACACACACACACACACACACACACACACACACACACACACACAGATATATATATATATATAATTTTCTTACCATCTATGGCCAGAAATTAATAATATAAAATAATAAAAATTTTATGTCAAAGTAATAAAAATATTTTGTGATACATGTGTAGAAATTGTGCTACCATTATCTTTCTCTCTTTTCTCCATTACTTGTACATATTCAAACTAAGCTTGCCGAGAAGTATGGAGACGTTTTCAGCCTGCGTTGGGGCAGTGAGAAAACTGTGTTTATCTCTGGACATAAAATGGTGAAGGAGGCTCTCATTACTCAGCTGGACAGCTTTGCAGACCGACCTGTTGTCCCTCTCTTTCACAAAATCTATAACGGACTTGGTAAGTAAAATAATAATAATAATAATAATAATAATGATAATAATGATAATAATAATAATAATAATAATAATAATGGGGTGGGGCATGCACTTTACTCAATTAATGAATATTGTTTTTGTTCTTCACCATTATTACAAATGATTGTCTTTGATACCATATTGTCAGGGTGTCTCCCCACCCCCAAAACATTTTTGATGACCTAACAGTATGTACACAGTATGTACACTCCAAAAATGTTGGGGGTTCTTTTAACCACATAACTGGGCAACTATTGCATATATCACACACTGGATTAATTTAGTTTAGCAAAATTGATTGTTCAGTTAACCCAACGTGCTGTGTTGGGTTAAAATAACCTGAATTTTGGGTCATATTTACCAGTAAATTATATCTTATTTTCTTACTGTATGTGGGAATTATTTTGCTTAAAGTAATACCTGTGGAAATATGATGTAATGTTCAGCACAGATAAAAGAAGCCTTTATTAATGGTTAGTGGGGCTTAGTGGTTAGCACGTTCGCCTCACACTGCCACGGTCGGGGTTCGATTCCTGCGGCTCTGTGTGTGCGGAGTTTGCATATTCTCCCCGTGCTGCAGGGGCCTCCTCTGGGTACTCGCATTCCTCCCCCAGTCCAAAGACATGCATGGTAGGCTGATTGGCGTGTCTAAAGTGCCCGTAGTGTATGAATGGGTGTGTAAATGTGTGTGTGATTGTGTGCCCTGCAATGGACTGGCACCCTGTCCAGGGTGTACCCCGCCTTGTGCCTGATGCTCCCTGGGATAGGCTCCAGGTTCCCCCGTGACCCTCAAAAGGAGTAAGCGGTTGAAGCTGGATTTATGGGAGTTAGCCAGCTTTAGAATTTGTACAATCGGTTATGTAATAAACATATTTGCAAAACATTTATAGTGCTACATTTTACACTGAAAACACAAGAAGTGGAAATATAACAGCCCAAGTTTCCCTTTATCATCTGTGGAATGACGATTTTATATGTATCACTGATATCTTTGATGTGATCTTTTAGAAGCATATCAAAGCTAACACTAATAACCATAAATAGGTGTGTTTGCCCAGTGTAACCTCTTCTACTGACATTGTAAGCTCCTCTGTGTATTAGCACATGCATTCAGACATATTTCAAAAACTTTCGTAGCAGCTTCTGCATGTGAAACAAAAACAAAAATGAAAAGAAGAATTAAGAGTGGAATCAACTGTATTCACAAAGATGCTTAACATAATTAAGCCCCCTTTATAACATTATATTGTAATAACTCATGGCAGTGTTTTTAGGACGCATGTTCACAATGATCACTGCTAATGCTAACTGCTAAATATTAGCTAACCTAACAGGATTTAGCTCCTGTTGCCATTTACATATCAGATGTTAATTAATAATAACATGAACTTTTTCTCTCATTTTTCTCTCATGGCATGCAGCTTGTCATGTTAACGAGAAACCGCAAAGTTCAAAAATAAAAATAAAATAAAAAGTCTGTCCTGAAGATTTCCTGTAGCAGAAAACTGACACTGGAGATTCTTTCCATAAATGTCTCATTACAGGTTCACCCATTTTATGGTAAATAACATATAAATATATTTTAAAATCAGTTACACGTCCCTGTAAATTAACTGTCACATGGCAGTTGCAAGGTATTGACAATGAGACTCCTTCCATAAATGTTAAATAAATGTCTCCTAAAAAAAAAAATACATCACCACATCAACGATTACACATTTTACTTTGAGAAACACTGACACATTTTTAACATCGGGTTGTTATTATTATTCTTAAATTATGTGGAGCATCTGCCATACAAGTGCCTGTATATGAGCTGTTACTACTAAGCACATTAATTTAAACCTATTGTTCATGTAACAGCCAGAACTACTTTCTGAGCCGTGCTGTTATACAAAAAGAATGCACACCTTCTGACCAATCAGATTCGAGCATTCAGCCATGCTGTGGTATAAACTAGAATATTTTATTTGCAAGTTCTGTTGTTCATTCATTCCCTTAACCTCCAAAATAACCCAGTGTTTTTTTTTTTTAATATTCATGATTGTTACTGAAATATTACATGCATTACATGTAATCTTTTTTCACTACATCACCTATAAATATAATCTAATTGGATACACTGAGACTTGCTGTGCCATGCTCTGAAGGTGTTGCTCTCAGTAATGGGTACCTGTGGAAAAACCAGAGGAAGTTTGTCATCACACACCTACGCAACTTTGGTGAAGGGAGGAAGACCCTGGAGCTGAGTATCCAGCAGGAGAGCATAATTCTGTGTGATGCTTTCAAAGCAGAACAGGGTAAGTGGCCACTCTGAAACTTATTATTCACGAGATTCTTGGGGAGGTTTCTTAGCTAAAGCAGGTTTCCCCATTAACTAAAAAATATACACTATCTCAGTTCAGGGCTATTTGTTATAAATCATATATGATGTTTATAAAAGATTTTCAATAGACATTCCCAGCCAAATTATGTACAGATGCAATCAAAATTATTAAACCTCCATTGCAAATCAGGTTTATTCTCAAAATGACTTTCAGCTGTTTGCAATGAACAAATCAAACAAAAGCAATTGAAATGTGTCATGAAATCCACTTAATGAAGGTTAGGACGGATGCAAGTGCAGATAAGAGCTCTTAATAAAAAGAGTCAGACAGACAAATCCAAATCATGAGACAATAGCAGGTTAAAAAACAGGCAATGAGTCAGGCGATCTGCAGACAGGCATAAACTAGGCAAAGCAAGAAACGAGAACAAAAAACAAGAAATAAGATCAAGACCCAGGCTTGGGAAATTGTGTCATCAGCTTTAGACAGGGGACGACGTCCTCAGTGGAGCATGGAGACGGGGCGACCTCCTGAGCGCAGCGACATCCTCAGTGTCGTTTTTCACCGACTATGCAGGCCGAATTTGATTGGCTATGTCAATAGACTCAGGCATGAGCAGAAACTTTGTTGGTTGTGTCAGCAGACTCGGGCGTAAGCAGAACTTGGTTGTTTGTGTCAGCAGACTCCGGCGTGAACAGAACTTGGTTGTCCATGTCAGCAGACTCGGGTGTGAGCAGAACTTCGTTGTCCGTATCAGCAGACTCGGTCGTGATCAGAACTTGGTTGTCCGTGTCAGCAGACTCGGGCGTGATCAGAACTTGCTTGTCCGTGTCAGCAGATTTGGGTGTGAGCAGATCTTGGTTGGTCCTGATGTCGGCTTGAGGCATGAGCAGAACCTGGTTGTTCATGTCAGCAGACTCGGGCATGAGCAGAACCTGGTTGTCTATGTCAGCAGACTCGGGCATGAGCAGAACTTGGTTGTTCATGTCAGCAGATTCGGGCATGAGCAGAGCTTGGCTGTCCATGTCAGCAGACTCAGGCATGAGAAGAACTTGGTTGTCCGTGTCAGCAGACTCGGGGGTGAGTAGAATTTGGTTGTCCATGTCAGCAGACTCAGGCATGATCAGAGCTTGGTTGTCCGTGTCAGCAGACTCGGGCGTGATCAGAGCTTGGTTGTCTATGTCAGCAGACTCGGGCGTGAGCAGATCTTGGTTGGTCGTGACTTCGGCTTCAGGTGTGCCCAGAACCTGGTTGGTCGTGACGTCGGTTATAGGCATGAGCAGAACCTGGTTGATCATGACGTCGGCTTCAGGCGTGAGCAGAACCTGGTTGGTCATGACATCAGCTTCAGGAATGAGCAGAACCTGGTTGGTCGTGACATCAGCTTCAGGCGTGAGCAGAATCTGGTTGGTCGTGACGTCGGTATCAGGCGTGAGCAGAACCTGGTTGGTTGTGACATCGGCTTCAGGCATGAGCAGAACCTCGTTGGTCGTGACGTTGGTTTCAGGTGTGAGCAGAACCTGGTTGGTTGTGACGTGGACTTCAGGCATGAACAGAACCTAGTTGGTCATGTCAACGGACTCAGGTGTGAGCAGAACTTGATTGATCGTGATGTCAGCTTCAGGCGTCAGCAGAACCTGGTTGGTCATAACGTCGGTCTCAGGCATGAGGAGAACTTGGTTGGTCGTGTCAGCGACCTTGGACTGGAACTTGGTCGCCTCGTCGATTTCAGACTGGAACTTGGCATTGAAGGTCACCTCATCGATCTCAGACTGGAACTTGGTGTGGGAGGTTGCATCATTGAACCTCAGACAGGATCGTGTCTTGGGAGGCCGTCTCTTCGACCTCAGACAGGAACATGTCTCGTGATGCCATCTCTTCGACCTTGGACTTGAATTTGGCTTGGGAGGCCATCTCTTCGACCTCAGACAGGAACATGTCTTGAGAGGTCATCTCTTCGACCTGGGACAGGCTTGGCTTGGGAGACCGTCTCTTCAACCTCAGACAGTCTTGGGAGGCTGTCTCATCGACCTTGAACATGAACTTGTCTTGGGAGGCTATCTCTTAGACCTCAGACAGGAACGTGTCTTGGGAGGCCGTCTCTTCAACTTTGGATATGAACCACAGGAACAGGTCCACTTTGGGACAGGAACTTGGCCACTTTGACCTCTGGCTGGAGCTCTATAGATGAGACTACCTCATGCATGTCGTGCTGTAGCTCTGGGGAGGAGGTTGCCACATTGCCCTCGGGCTGGAGCTCGATAGGTGAGACCACTTTGTGGGTTTCATTTTGGAGCTCTGGGGAGAAGGTTGCCACATTGACCTCCGGCTCAAGCTCGGCAAGTGAGACCACTTCTTGGGTCTCAGGCTGGAGCCTTGGGGAGGAGGTCACCCTGTTTGCCTGCTCATAATAGGTGGTGAATGGCAGGGAAGGTTTATCTGCAAGGCTGACCCCCTCCAAAAGATGTACCAGGATGGCTTTGGATTCTGGACTCCCAATAGTCCCACAAACTGAGTTACATTATCAAGTCCTCTGGATCCTGTGGCCACTAGACGCTGCACACACTGGCGGGCTGGGCAAAAAACCGGGACAACATTGCGGTCACGCGAGGGTTTTTCACAACCTCCCTTCTCAGAAATCTGGTTGCAGCCATTGATAGCTTCCTTTTTCTGCCCCGTAGAGGTATTTAATGTATTTTCTGCCACTAGCCAGTTCAGGTATTTCATGTGTTCCAGCTCAAGCACACCTGGCGCAACTAATGAAGTCCTTGATTAGTTGCACCAGGTGTGTTTGAGACAACACCTGTTTTGCATATTTGTGCTGTTGTGAGGGATTCTATTCAGGGGGTTGAATAATATTGAAACTGGAGAAGTCATTATAAGTTGCATTTTGAGTTGAATTTGAGGAAACCACTTGAAGCATTCTTTGTGTTGAACTATTTTAATTTTTTGTTTGATTTGTTCACTGCAAATCGCTGAAAGTCTGTAAATTTTGACAATAAACCTGATTTGCAACGGGGGTTGAATAATATTGATTGCAACTGTATATAATGTACAAATCAAATTTTTGTGCCCATTTAGGTCCTTTTAATCCCCAGTTTTTGATCAACAACGCAGTTGCAAACATCATCTCTGCACTAGTTTTTGGTCATCGCTTTGAATACCACGATGAGAATTTCCTGAATATCTTGCGTTTGGATACTGAAGCCGTTGTTTTGGCAGGTTCTGACCGAGCTCAGGTCAGCAGGCAAAATTCTGTTCTTAGAGCAATTCAAACCATTTTTATTCACATAAAAGTTTGATACATTAAATATCATATATGCAAATCTAATTTGCGACTAGCTACATTATGTGATGTATTCACAAATAGATTCACCACTGTCTAATTTTTGTGTCCTCTGTGGAATCTTGTAGCTATATAATGCCTTCCCTCGCCTCTTTGAATACCTTCCTGGTCCGCATCAAAAGATGTTTGCCAACTACACAAAAATAATAGAGTTCTTAAAAGAAGAACTAAGAAGACACAAGGAGGACTGGGATCCCTCAAATCCTCGGGATTACATCGACAGTTACCTTCTAGAAATGGAAAAGGTTTGTTTAAAATGTTAGCACATTTTCTCTGGAATTGTATGTGGGCCTTATTCACAAAAAAATAAATGGCAAGGAACCAGTCATGGACAACGTTTAACACTTTTCTTTTTGAATAATTTAGAAAAAGAGTGATCCTGAAGCTGGATTTAATGTCAAGACGTTATTGATTGCAATGCTGGACATGCTTGAAGCAGGGACAGAAAGCGCAGCCACTACAATACGCTGGGGTCTTCTCTTCATGATGAAGTATCCTGAGATACAGAGTGAGCACATGCATGCACCATTTCATAAACATCATAAGTCAGTACTTACAGAGGAACATGGAGAAGGAGTCTGTTGAGTCTGAAAACTATACTGTCCTACATTCAATTTGCTTCACAACTATTTTTGAAATTACGACAATTGTCTTATTTTTCTAGAAAAGGTACAGGCAGAGATAGACAACGTTATTGGACAGTCACGCCAGGCCAGCATGGCTGACAAACCCAACATGCCCTACACTGAAGCTGTTATTCATGAGATTCAAAGGATGGGCAACATTGTGCCTCTGGGCTTTCCCAAGATGGCTTCTAAAGATACTGTACTGGGTGGATTCTTCATACCAAAGGTTTGACCTTAATCACCAAATAAATAATAATTATGTATACACAAATACAATGTAACAGGTTATATTTATTTTTTCTCTCATCATTAGGGCACAACTGTGACTACAAACCTATCATCTGTGCTTAAGGACAAGAACGAATGGGAAACGCCAGACATGTTTAACCCAGGACACTTTCTGGATGATCAAGGCCAGTTCCTGAAGAAGGATGCTTTCCTTCCCTTTTCAGCAGGTACAGCAAATATTCAACGCTATATACTGTAGATGTCTGACAAATGGATAATACAAACAAAAAATAACAGTTAATGTCATACTTAGAACAAGACGTCTTTTTTATGCTTTATGCAGGTAAGAGATCATGTCTGGGGGAGCAGCTGGCTCGTATGGAGCTCTTCCTGTTTTTCACCTCTCTGTTGCAGTGCTTTACCTTCTCCCCTGGTCCTGGAGACGATCTCAGCTTGGAAGGCCAGCTGGGCTTCACATATGCACCCAGACCTTACTGCATATGTGTCACCCCACGCTAAGAGCCCATACACAAATATATATATATATATATACGCTTTTAAGCTATTTGTTGTAAGAAACCTTATTTTGACCCCTATGATATATTCCAACAGCTATGTTCTATGTAATTAGAAATTACAAGCATGAAGACTTTTATTTTGGTTTACAGTACAGAATAGCTATAATGCACAATATATTGTTTGACATGATTCAGTTTTAACCACACTATAATTCTCCCTTTACTGTGAGGGGAAATATTTCTTCAAACACCTTTGCTTTTGGTATATAATTCAATTCTATTATATTTGCATAGCGCTTTTAACAACGGATATTGTCACAAAGCAGCTTTACAGAAATATCTTTACAGACTCAAAAGGGAACCCATATTCATCTGGGTGACACTGGAGAGTGTGATTATAAATCATTTCTCTTCTATAACTGTGTACTACATAGTCAAAAAATTTATAACCAGGAAACTTAAGTGCAGACTGCTCATATCAGTTGCAGTTCAAAGCCACCTTCATGGTTTTTAAGTGTTACCATGCTTAGTAATCTTATTCATCTTTGGGCTGTCCATGTGAGACCATCCTTAGCAGCAGCGTAAGTGATGAGAACTCCACCAAGAAGTAGGGCATCAGGATAGATCAGGCAGGTCTTTAGAGCAGAAGGGGTCAGGATCACTGGTATCTCAGGAGTAGCATGTGTAGCTCGACAGACACACACATTGAGAGAAAGAGAGAGACAGAGAGAGAGAGAAAGAGAGAGAGATCATTAAGTCTACACACTACTTTCACACACTACAGACAATTTAGGAATGCCACTCAGCCTACAACGCATGTTGAACTGGAGTACGAAACTGGAGTACCTGTCGGAAACCCCTGCAGCATAAGGAGAACATGCAGACTCTGCACACACAGGGTGGAGGAACCCCAACCCTGGAGGTGCAAGGCAAACATGCTAATCACTAAGCCACCATGCCGCCCAATATAAAACCATTACAAACAATATGTTACATATAGTTTTCTTTACCATAACTGTCTAAGATATTCATTAAAATAAACACATTCAAAGTATCTCCTGTTTAATGTCATACATGTCTAAGCATCAGCTCTGGTGAACTTATCACATTTGGAATCAGATGAAAAAATTTTCCACTAGTAACTCATGAAATACCATGTTACATAACACAAGCCTTGTGTCTTTCTGTAGCACTATTTGCAGCTGTTCAAATCCCACAAGTCACGTAATGTGACCACTTATTATGTTGTTCTGTGTATGGTGAACAATTTTTTTTTATTAAATTATTGTGTCTTTTCAAAATCATTGCACTGTATGTAAAAAGGAAAGTGGAATTCAGTGGGAAAAACAACACTGGGGTGTGCTTCCCCTGGAGCAGAACGTAAATAGTTCATTTTGGCCTCTGTTTTACTTGGAGACCACAAGAGGCTGATTATGTAACCATGAACTCCTGAACCGTGTGCACAGCTGTAGACATGTTAGCTTGAGGTACACTAGAGGACTATCCAGAGCATTGCTCCAAATAATCTGTCCTCGGGCCAAGATGATTTTTTATTCCTTCTACGAGCTGTTCATTTTTAAAGAGTGGCTGATTTTCACTGCAGTTCTCTTGTTTTTTATTCATATTATTTGGAACAAAAAATCACTTAACTTTCCTCCTGGACCTCTGCCTTTTCATTTCCTGGGAAATGTCTTTACAGGAGGTGACTATAAAAAAAACGATGAATAAGATGAGAGGGGTTTTTTTTGTAAGTCTAATAATGACTATAGAAACAAAGTGATAACTATTTGTACTGTAACTCAGTCTTAAACAAATGAACTTAAATATTTATAGTGTAATCTATATTAGTAAATCATATGCTTTTAATATCTTTAAACAGGTACACTATGCTAAACTAGTGTTGAATCAGTTCTTACAGAATAGCATTTGTTTGAAAGTTTAATTCTATGGTCAAACATAAACATTAGGTGGTATCACTTTCAATACACATTGATTGTATGTTAAAATAAATTTTTTTCTCCCAGTTAGCAGAAAAGTATAGGAACGTTTTCAGTCTCAGGAGAGGTTGTATCAAAATTGTGTATGTTTCTGGATATAAGATGGTGAAAGAAGCTTTTGTCATTCAAGGAGAAAGCGTTGCTCGTTGTGTTCCATCTTTATTTGATGAAATTTACAAAGGCAGAGGTAAGTCTGAACAAGTGAACATGTGTGGATACAAAATTTTTACTTAAATTCGGTATGTTTAGAAGACTACACCAAATAAGAATTTAGCACTTTCCACTGAATGTGAGTGTACATCCTCCAGTGTGTACAGTGTGCATGGTGTTATCATTTAGATTACTAAATAGCATTAATGACAGTAAAATAAGGCTCCGCCTGCACCTCTTAGTGATTAGCACGTTTGTCTTACACCTCTGGCGTTGGTGGGTCAATTTCCGCCTTTTTCACACAATTTCTACATGTTCTCCCTGTGCTTTAGGGGGTTTCCTCCCCCAGTCCAGCATCTCTAAATTGCCCAGTGTATGTAATTGTGCATGTGTCCCCTAGGATAGGCTTCATGCTCCCTGTGACGGCAGTTGACTGTGGTTGTCTGGGTCTGTGAATGGTGGAATTCAAATAAACATGCACCAATTACAGAGAATCGCAAATTTCACCAAATTAAAACAAAAACAAAAAACAACACACGTTAATGCTAAAGGGGAAGCTAACACAAGATTAGTTTAGGGACTGCTAATCAACGTTAGCTGGACAGTTAATCATCCGGGGCTGAGCCCAGGTTCTTCTCCATCAAATTTTTTTTTAAAACATACTTCTAAATAAACTTTTTCCATGCATTTTTGTTTCTCGCATGTGCAACGGTGTCACTTTGGTTGTTGGCACTCATGGAGATTGAGTGGTGAGTATTGGGTATTGTGGGGCAGAAAATAAATCGGTCTCACAGCATGTCCCATTAAATCTGCTGTCTTTAATAAAGTCCATTTTCCTTTCAATCTTTTGGTCACGTGATCGTATATTGGGACATTTTAAATAAAAGTTTTTCACAGAAAAGGCTTCCTGCACATTTGGTGCTGAATAACATTTGGAATTAGACATCAGTTTGTACTAAAAAATATAACATGACTTGTGAAATAAGAGCTTACAGGAGTTTACAATAAACATTGACGGTTCTTATCCTTTTAGATCAGTCCAAACAATAGTGGAAATATCCCCAAATAGCGGTGAACTCGGTAATAACACCCATCACATACTTAATTAAAAAGCATATGATAATTAATCATCAAAACAGATGAAAACAATATAAATTTGTAATGGAGAATGAGTGGTGAGTATTGGGTATTGTGGTGCAGAAAATAAATCAGTCCTATACAAAACATAAAATAAGAATAGCTTATTGATTGTAGGAGTCCAAATGACCGTCTGCTAAATTGCAAGCCTAATGTGGTGTGTGATGATGGATTACATGTCTAAACCCAGATGGCAAACATCCATAAAACTGCAAGGTACCCAGGTTATAGATGAAGGAGGAAGCGGAGGAGAAAGTAAAATGCAGGAAAGCATTATGGAAGTGTCCAAGAAAAGGTGTCTGCCTAGAGAGAAAAAAAGAAAGAAAGAAAGAAAGAAAGAAAGAAAGAAAGAAAAAGGTCTGATCTGCTTTGGTTCAGCATTGTCCACTACAGACTTTTGTTGAGAATAACATCATCTAGTAGAGAACACTGACCTTGAACTTTAACATCCTTTTAAGGAGAGACAGAAAATAGCCCCATGATGTGAATTGATCTCAATGAATCATCTATCACGATGCTGTAAAATGTACTGTAGCTCATAATTACATAGCTGTTTGTGTCAAATATTTAGCACATTTTGTTCAAATTTTCCACAAGGAATCAAAAAAAACAATCATGGACCATAAAGACTGATGTTTCACCTGAAAGTGTTGATGTGAAAAACACACTAATCACATAAAAAACAAATTCTTAATGGAAATGTATATTCCCCAAATCTTTTGAGTAATATGTTAAGGGTCATATTATTACCTTCCATGACCTGAAAGCATAGATTTTGATGACTGAAAAATGGACAGTGTATTAAAGGGAATTAAACATGGCAGCTTCACACCTTTATGGACTCTATATCAAAGTACACTCCCAACTACATCTTTACTCCAGAAAGCAAAGGTTAAACTGCACAGACCATCTAACAGATCACTAACACATGTTTTGAGCAGCTTTTAACTGTTTGTTGCCAAATAAGCATCAAATCCTCATAATGATGTGTGACTCAATTTTCCATTAACTTCTCATTAAAACATTGATAAAGTTTCACGAGTGTTAGCACTGGCTGTTTTGGATCATCCCTTGTGAGAAAACAAGTCCTGTGAGTCATGGCCTGGTTTTTTTTTTTTTTTTTTTTCTTCCAACTGAAGGTTTCTTATTTGAGTTCACCATTCCACCTTAAATGACTGCAGATTGGACACTCTTAGTCATATTTAATCTGTGTGGTGTGTCTTATTTAAACTGTATTGCATCATCCAACTGAGAGATTTTAACCCTTAAATGGATCATGTGATTATTATATAAAATGCAGAATCACTAAGCTAAAACAAATGTGCCAATGTTTAGTTTTGTGTTTGAGATTTAAAACATTTTGGGCCACCACAATCTGAAACAATGAGGCTTCATAAAATTGGATAATTTGTCAACCTGACCCAAAGTTTATCCTAAAGCATCCTATTTAACCCTAATATTCCCATACAAACCATTCAATATGCTCAGGTTATTCCATATTTTCAAACATTTTTCACACTGAGCCAGTAACAACTCATTAACATTAATAACTCATTAGCAAGCCAGTAACAGTGTTCCTTATTCATTCGATGTTGAGTATGATCAAATCTTTTCATTCAGATTTTCATAAATTCATCAAGTTAATCATTAATGGTCATGTATGATTACACTCATGTCTGCTTGAAGTGTATTGTACCATTTTAACAACCTTTGCAGTTAAATAATCAAATTCAATATCAATTTTATTATTGAATGATATCATTATTTATTGCAAGTGGAGTAGTATAAGTAATAATAAGTAACATAGCAAATAACATTGCTAGTCACAATTACACACACTGGAACCTCATACTAAAGCATAGTTCAAAGGTTTTAGTGTGAGCATGTTAGAGCAGAGCATAAGTTAGAGTAGACCTATTCACAGTTTTGTTTCCCCACAGTGGAAAATGGTGACTTTGTGAACATTTACAAGACTTTTTCAGAGCGTTTCTTTGAATAATGCTAAAACTAACACACATGGAGGACTCTGTTATAGTTTGCATCTTTACATAGTAGTATTTACACTATCTGCCTGACATGCACCTGGCATGTTTCCTTTTTCCACAGAATATATTCTATAGGTGTAAAATGTTAAAACTTTTAAATATAATAATAGTTTAAAAATATCATAAATTACCATTTCTATGACAGTATTTTTTCTGGGTTGGAGAGGCACTGGACATCTTTGAGATAAGCACCTTCACTCCCAGTGGATTCATTGTATGTAATCTATAACTCAAGTCATCCTCTGTTCCAAAGCCGTTCCAGTACTTTTTCAGCCAGGCAAATTTACCATCTGTCCAGTTTGTAAGAGTGATCCTTGTTTCTCAGTCCCTCCAGCTCTGCTGCAGTTTCAGGGCTCTTTGATATAGGTAAGTGTATGGCATACAGATGACCTTCTATAGTGCAAGTGTTTGGCAATCTAACTACACCCGCACCAAATTTGCCATACCCTGCCCAACTGATCACATGTGACTGATTGGTATTGTCTGACTGGGGTAGTGAAGTATTCTGATGCCTTTTGGTGCCTTTTTTTTTTGACACAATGTTTATTCTGAGGCATTGACAAACAAACATCAGATGAATAAAATCTCCAGAGTGTTGGTGAAAACAGTCTGTCCAAATGACACTTTTGTTGTATGAAACCAGTATTCTACTGGTGAGACTTTGTCTCTGGTTTTGCCAAATTGATGGAGCATAACCAAATTAGCTGTGGAAAATTTGATATCCCCAAGTCTATTCCATGTTTTAAAGCATTTATCTGGCTTTTGTGTTTGTGTCCTTGTCTGAAAGAAAGAAAAAAAACAGAAAAACACTACCTCTAATGATGTGTTTATCAGAAGGCCAACGGAATACAAGACTTGACTTAATTTTTAACACTGTCAAAAGTGTCACCTTCACCTGCTTTGTCTTGAAAAACAGAGTAGGCATCCTCTGTACTCCATTATACTACACTAAATTGTTTGACTGCATGGATGCTCAGATAAAGTCCAGCTCAACCATTTGTGGAATAGTTGGAGTTCTTTGATAAGAACTGAGCATTTCTGAAACTGGTACTGTGGTTTGCATTGTGGATTTAGCTGAACAGTCCCTCCAGGATTTTGCGATCACAGAAATGAAAGCAAAATCAAGGAAACTCCAAAATATTCTGAGCAGTTTGCAATTTTTAAAAATTAAAGCAGATTTCCCACAGATTTGGGCCAAGACGTCATCACAACATGGATTTAGCCAAAGCCTTCTTTGATTCACGTGCGTCAAACATTAGTACATCTAAAAGGTCTCAATTACCAACAAATGTCACTGTGAAAGACCGTGCAAAACTATTTTGTGCAATTACAGTTTCACCAATTCCAGTAGTTTTCCGCAAAAAAGCACAAAAAAACTCCACGAATTGCATCGCAATTTTTGAAAAAAGCCGCAGCAAAATCAAACATTTTTATCCGCAACAAAAGGTGAAGAAGACTTTGGAACACACTGTATTTATACAAATTATGGTGTTTTAGGAAGTCCCTTTTGGTTTCGGTGTGAGATTTTGGTGGCCAAAGATGTTTTGATGTCTCAACCAGTAGTCTGAAGATTGACTAATATAGGATAATTAATCATTTTATGCCACGTTTTAGGATGCTTTTATGGGAGAAAATGACTTTGGACCAGACTGGAGATAAATCCTATGTTAGGAAGTCGTTTTGCCCTGCTGAAAAAAAACATTAGAAACCCTCATAGAATGGTTTTAATGGAAATTGTAATGGTCCCTGTGGGTCTCTACTGGTAATATGTTATGTCTAATGGATACCATTATGGTAAATGGTCTGCACTTATATAGCATTTTTATCCAAAGCACTTTACACTGTGTCTCATTCACACACACTCACAGTAGCAGAGCTGCCATGTAAGGAGCTAACTTGGGGTTCAGTGTTCTTGCCCAAGGACACTTCGGTATGTGGAGTCACGTGGGCCGGGACACGAACCCCAACCCTATGGTTAGTGGACAACCCGCTCTACCACCTGGGTCACAACCACCCATTAAGGACCTCTGTCCTTAATATGTCCTACTACGTAATGAAACTGTTCAGTAATGGTTTTAATATTTAACAGTTGATGGTTTCTATTGTTGTTGTTGTTCCAGCAGGGTGATTTGAGATTGTGGTGTGGTTTTGGTGGCCTAAAATGTTTTAAACACTAGGCTGATTATTGGAATTCAGCATTAAGTGAAATGAGGTATTTTATACAACAGAAATGATCCTTTTTGAGAAAATTGTACTAACAACAAAAACTACTGTAGATTCGTTGCCAAGGAAATGCCTTTTGGAAAAGACTATAGTCTTTGAGTGCCCTCTACAGGCGGTGTGTCGTAGCTGCAATAATTTAAGGTGGAATTCAAATAAGAAACTGAAAATGAGAAACCGTATTCAAGAGCCTTGTTCTCTTTGTGGCCACACCACTGATTCTGTTGAACTACACGGCTGAGCTAGGTGAACTAGTATAGGTAGGCTTTCCCAACCTTCTACGTTTTCATTTTAAAAAATGATCATTAGTTATTAAAGAGACTTTAGCAAAAGTGTATTGTTCTTTAACTTTTCATGCAGGTCCATGTTTGTTACATCTTGTCCACACTTATAAGAGTTGTTTATGTTTGAAGTTTCATGTCTGTCACTGTTACTCTATATAGCTCATCCAGGTGTTTTTGTTCAGCTTGAGGTGAGAGCATGGCGGTTTTATCTAAGGAATATGGCTTTGTGCTACTGACTGGAACAGCTTCCATTTTCCAGTTGACCTATCTGTCCTATGCTGTGGTGAAGGCTCGCAAAAAATACAATGTGAAGGTGAGTGAATAAATAAATCACATTTATCTACCCGAGTTCTAGCACTTGCTTCACTATCCCACCCTTCTACAAATATCGTCTTTTGGACTAACGAGATTATTATGATTGCACTGGATATCCTACACTCTGCGTTCAGACTACACAATAACAATACTCTCAAAAATAGTATATTATTTCTCTGTCCCAAATGACGCACTTGGCATTTGCGCGTGCCCGCGAGGTCATGTCCGATTTGTCCTAAAACCCGGAAATGAGTTCCCAATTTTGCACTTCCGGTTCCGTGGTCCCGAAGTCAATGGGTTTTTGGTTAAATGCCTGAAATAATTCATACATTTATAGTATATTCCAACTGTAGACTTTAACAATCTGAAAAGTAATTGGACAAACTAACGTAATTATAAATATAAGGATTGTTTTTAACACTGGGATGCAAATCCTTTGCAGACAACGACTTTCTGAAGTCTGGAACCCATGGAGATCACCAAATGCTGAGTTTCCTCCCTTGAGATGCTTTGCCAGGCCTTTACTGCAGTCGCATTCAGTTGCTGCTTGTTTGTGGGTCGCATGCGATGCAATATTTTTTGTTAAATCTTTTGAATTAAAGCTGAAGGTCTATATTTCAATCACATCTTTAATGCATCATAACAAATGTACAGAGGCAAACTGTTAGGAAAATCGTGTCGCTGTCCAAGTACTTATGGACAGTCTGTGCATTTGAGATCCTCGTCAGCCTGATGTTTTGCGAATGAGTGGTTGAATGTTTGTAGGATTGAACTGGAACTATCATTGTAACCAGCAGAGGAACTGATTATATTTTGGAATTGATCCAAACAGGATCAATGTCACAGCGAGGTCAAATGTCTGTAACAGTTTTTCTTCAATCACTTCCTTTCTGTTTGAAGTATAATTTAAGGGTATTTCTGGCATACAAATTAGTAACAAGAAGGATTAGACTTGGTGGTGGTGTCGTCTCCATAGACGCCATTGGTGTTCAGTTCTACATGGTTGACTTTGTGCTCTTGTAAACACGGTTGTATATAAATCACTTTATGCAGTCTAGTGTGAAGTGCTCTCTCGCTGAAACTGTTTGCTGGCCTCATTAATATGCCATAAATGAGAATCCTGATAGGTTACAAAGAGTGACAGTTCGCTAAGCCGCATGTTAACCGTCAGACTGTAATCTTGTACTTTTATCACAATAAATAGGCTAGCCTCACTTTGAATGACTCCATCTCCCAAATAAATGTAAATGTAAAAGCTATTGTCATTACAAGACCAACCTTGGTTTACAATAAAACTATTGAAGTTATTAAAACACACGGAAAATCATTCAACTTCATTCTCCTGTCTCCAGTATCCCACAATGTACAGCGATGACCCAGAGAATGGCCATATCTTCAACTGCATCCAGAGAGTTCACCAGAATACGTATGTGTCCCAACAGCCAGTGTAATATTAATAGAGCAGCATTTAATACCATGTCTTCAGCAGCAATCAATGTAGTCTGGAAAGAGAAGCGATAGAGTGCTGTTCATAACCCACAGCAGTGTTTGGATCAGTCTGAGTGTTTTTTCTCCCCGTGTTCCCTTTGTAGTGTTGAAGTCTTGCCATCCTTCCTGTTCTTCTTGGCTGCTGGCGGCATATACCATCCAGTGAGTACAGTCATATACGAAACTGTCAATATGGACTTGGCTATAGCTAATAGTCATATTATATTTATATGGTTCTCTGTATATGTTTTTTGTGTGTGTTTGTGTTAGCGTCTGGCCAGTGTTTTGGGAATAATCTGGATTGCTGGTAGAGCAGTGTATGCACATGGATACTCCTCTGGAGGTCAGTAGCTCATTTGTTTTCTCTTATCATTGTTATGTGTAGTCAAATGAAAAACCTTGCGTACCCTTAGAACAAAATAAATCTGTAATTTATCACAAGGTATTCAGTGTGTTAGGTTTTGCAGTCATTGCCTCAATATAACAAGTAATAATATCCCAGATCTTACTGCTTCAGGCCCAGATATCACTGGACCTCTGGTTCAGATTGGGACAGCCATAGAAATTGGATGTAAGAAATTGCCTGATATTTCAATCCTGGCACAAAAAAAAAACCCTGTTTCCACCCAAAGTTGATTATCCTGGAGCATCCTGGAATTCCTCTTATACCATAGCAATTTGCCAACTATTCAATTTGTGTTAATTAATGAATGGCACATTATTATTATTTTCATGTGAGTTTTATAGTTACATTTCATGTTGTGGAAAGCAAAGCACACAAAGCAAGTTAGTTCCTGTTACAGCATTTTAAACAGCTCGTTATGAAACCCTGACACTGGAGACTCCTTCCATAAATACGAAAAACCTTGCAGGCGGACCTATTGTTTGTGCCATGCTGTAATAATAATAACAATAACAATAATAATAATAATAATAATAATAATAATAAACAACTTTCTGTCCAGTCAGAATTGAGCATTTAACAGCGCTGTGGTATAATTCTACCATATTTAAATAAAACAAAGATGCTAGCAAGAGATCTATTGACACTGAATGATGTTCAGTCACTGATGCATGTCCTTTTCCATTAAAAACAGGTAATGTAATGTTTTATGTAGTAAAAATATTGTACAAGATTATAAATGGTTACACAATTATATATATATATATATATATATATATATATATATATATATATATATATATATATATATATATATATATATATATATATGGTTGCACCATTAAATAAGTCAGATGTGATCATTTGATGTTGGTACGTATTTACATACGATATATCCTAAACCAAAACTCTGCTTCTTGTATTTTCTTTCTTGAACAGTGCCTGAGAAAAGGACGCGTGGAGCTTTTGGGTACGTGGGTCTGCTGGGTCTATTACTGTGTACTATGGACTCTGCCATAACCATGCTGGGATGTGGCTGCCAACCCAAGTGGCCCAGAGGGATGTTTAAAACCCTCTAAATAAAACAGACACACTATTACTGTATGTTTCGTTTTAATGTGTGACTGATGTTGTTAGTAAAATAAAGTCAATAATATGATACATCAAAACTTGTGTAATGAATCCAGAGGTTCATAAATCCATACTCGGTACCAATGTATTACTGACAATCATCAAATCAACAGTAAATCTCTCTTAAATATGAGGTTACAAAATGTAGAGCACAAAAGACTACAACCCTGCAGTGCAACTTAACTGAAGAGAACATTCATGTTGGCTCAATACCTTGTGCCTTCACCTTAGCTAATAATCTATAACAGGTCGTCAGTGTGGATTTTGGTTTTGAGACAAATCTACTGATTTGAGATGCTGCCAGGTCAAAGCCATCCTTATTTGCTGGTTGAGGTCTGTGTCTCAGTCTCTGCTTCAGGTAGAAAGCCCCAGCGCCTCAGCAGCTCCCCCCGCTTGGCTGGAGGAGTAATGAAATACTCTCTTTGTTTAGTGGAGTAGCACTCCTCTGTGGGTATGATATCTCTGTAGGTCCAGTCATGCCAGCACAGGTTAAACCTCTCCAGAAGCTCTATCCTGGCCTCCCGTGAGCTAACACAGTTAGGGGGAGCTACCTGCTGTAGTGCTTTACCCACTTCTACACCCTTCAGCACCAGCAAAGCCCGGATAGCGAACCAGCCCCCCAGCCGAGGATGGATACACACTCCGAACATCTTCTAGAGGGAGACCGGAAAAGGGAAATTAGAACACAAATTAGGATAATAAAGAGTTAAAAAGCTGAAGAATTATGAGATCAAAAAAGACAGACACTAAATATTGTAATACTTAATATGTTTCTAGTCCCACCTTGCACACAAACTTATAGTATTTATGTATCAGGCATCAAAGTTTAAAAATCTCAGCTGGTAAATATGTAAGGTTGCATAATTTACATTAACAATCCAATATAACATTATTGAAACATACACTGTTATAGCCTTAAAGAGTTGGATTATTAGCATGGATTTTATATAGCCTGATCTGGTTGTTTTCAGTTAAATTGTCCTGAATATCACTGACAAATAATGTGGTTTACAAAGTTATATAAAAAGAGCAATTTCCCAAATTTTTCAGACTTTTATCATAGATTCTGCTTAGTGGTATTTAGATTGGTATTCCCTATATCCATGATTTCTGGGTGCAATTATAATTTTGTAACATACACTATTTGACCAGAAGTATGTGGACACCTGAGTAACTCCATGCCAAAACTATGGGCATTAATATTGAGTTGTTCCCCTTTGCAGTTATAATAAGTTCCATTCTTCTGGGAAGTCTTTCCACTAGATTTTGGGGCATGGCTGTGGGGATTTGTGATCATTCAGCTACAAGATCATTAGTGAGGACAGGTACTGATGTTGGTGAGGAGGTCTGGGATGCAGTCTGTGTTCCAGTTCATTCCAAAGGTGTTCAGTGGGGTTGAGGTCAAGGCTCTGTGCAGGACACTTAAGTACTTCCACTCCACTATTGGCAAGCCATGTCTTCATGGAGCTCGCTTTGTGCACAGGGGCATTGTCATGCTGGAACAGCTTTGAGCCTCTTAGTTCCAGTGAAGGGAAACTGTAATGCTACAGCAGCCAGACATTCTACACAATTGTGTGATCCAATTTTGTGGCATAATTTTGGGGAAGAAACACATATGAGTTTGATGGTCAGGTGTCCACAAACGTTTGGACATCTAGTGTATAATATGGGCCAGAAGAATGCAGTTCTTTACCTTGCTCCCCCATGGTGGATCCTGAATGTCTGATGGCTTGTAGTAGTATGCTGCTCCTGCTACATGAGCCGCAGACTGAGCCAGAAACTTGGGCTTTCTGCTGGGCAGCATCTCATAGTCAAAAGTGATATCTACACTCTGGTCAGGAAGACACTGAGATCACAACAAAATGATTTTAAGGGCATGATTGCAACCGCAGAGAGAAGTTTTCTCTAGTTTCATATGATCAATTCGAAGTGCTGGAAAACATCGACATTAAGACGAGAGAGGGCTGATTAACCTCAGAGACGCAGGATTTGATGGTCTGGGCTATACACTTATCTATCGGATCGCTGACACCTCCACAGCAGCCCTTCTGCAGGAAAGGCAGAAACACTTTCTCAAACATGGACGGCGTGCTCAGGACCACCAGTGCCAGAGTATCCGCTGAATACTGAAGCTGATGGGCCTGAGAAACAACTGCGTTGTACCATCCTATCTGTGTGGAAACATTGATGAGAAACATTATTTCAATTCTATGTCACACCCTTGCTGAAAAAAAATAGAAACTCATGGTTATAATGAGAATTGCATTGGTTTTAATGGAAACTATCAATGGTCCTTGTCGGTCTCTACTGGTAATGTGTTGGGTTCTACAGTATTAGTGGCGTGTTAATGCCTCGTGGAAACCAATACAAACCATTAAATCTGAATAATAGAATATGACCCAAAACACACTACAATTGTTAATGGTTTTAATAACATTTGTAGTGGAAACCATTAGAATTTCTGTAATGGTTTCTACTGTTTTTTTTTTTGTTGTTGTTGTTTTTCAGCAGGTACATCATGGGAAAAGTTTTTTGTTGTTTGCAATACATTTAGATAAAACATTCTATGTATGGTCATATATGCGTCTTCAAGAAAAAACACAAAGTGTGTATAACTCATTTTCAAATCTACGGTATGTATAATTCACTAAACATATTAAAAATAGTTTCATCTCCTCCATGTGACCTGCTGTGCTACTCGGCACCAAATGAAGAGAAATTAACAACAATCTTTAAAAACCTCTCGAGTTTGACTTGAATATCAAACTACTAGTTAGTAAGAATGTACCTTTAAAGGATAAACTTCAAAACCTAATGTGTTTAAAGACTCCCGAAGAGGCTGAATAACAACATTCACCACCGTATCGCAGGAAGTCGCCATATTTGAAGGCGCTCTCCAAGAATCATGGGTAATTGAGTTCTTAAACAATCGGGGGGAAAGAAGATGTTGTTCGTTGTTAAAAACTCATTATCGCTTATAAGAAAGCCATTTATCGAGCTCCATCCTTTCTTAATAGCATACAATACCAACCAGACACCAAAGAAGACATCAATTTCTGTTTCTTTTTAAGCTTCAAGTTTGTTGTCATGTGCATAAATAGTGCTTGAGCACCTATATACAGTGAAACTCTTGACATGGTTGGAGATGCTGCACATCAGTCTGATATCAGTCTATCCTTAAGTTATCCTTAAGAGTCCAGTGTGAATGTAAATGTAAACGATAAAGTGTATGGAAGATAGACTGGGTTGTGCTTGTTGTGATGCTATTTGTTATGTTATTTCATTTCCTAGAATTCTCCACGACTAGCTGGTCAATTCTGTCCAAATGTAAATTCTGATCTCTTACAGACTCTTGTACAAACTTGCTTAGTTACAGACGCCATACATTTCTGCTTTATAAATCCGCTTAGTGCGAATGAGCAATACAAAGATCTCAGGAAATCACAAAGTCTAAGCTTCATGTAAAAATACTAGCAACATCCATCCATCCATTTTCTAAACCGCTTATCTTACAGGGTCGTGGGGAACCTGGAGCCTATCCCAGGGAGCACAGGGCACAAGGCGGGGTACACCCTGGACGGTATGCCAAGTCCATTGGGGTGCACACCCATTTATACACTGTGGACAATTTGGACATACCAATCAATCTACCATGCATGTCTATGGACTGGGGGAGGAAACCGGAGTACCTGGAGGAAACCCCTGCAGCACAGGGAGAACATGCAAACTCCGCACACACAGGGCCATGGTGGGAATCAAACCCACAACCCTGAACGTGTGAACCACTAAGCCAACATGCACCCAATACCAGCAACATATTAATTATAATTTCATTATGTAACTTAATGTAGCCTAAGCTAAAGTTAACATTACAGACACCTCAGGGTAGCTTAGTTACATCATGATAAACACAACAAACTGTCAACAAATTTCTAAAGCCTCCACATTCCTAATGTTTTATTAAAATACTGACATTAGACACGTTGTTTTTTATGTATTAGACATTATTAGATATTACTTTGAATTGAACTTTTAATTTAATTTTACTTCTTGATTGTTCTGCAGTTTGAGCTACCACGTTCATGGTAGTGCTCTAAAAGTTTATTATTATTATTATTATTATTATTATTATTATTATTATTATTATTATGCGTAAAGGTAATCTGATTTGCCGATTGTATAATACTAGTTCACAACCGGAACTGTGCTTTGAGGACAGTTCAAAATAAAAGTCACGAAAGTCAACACTACATTATACGAATTGATCAAACAATTCCATGGCTGAAAGCAGTTGTCATTTAGCATTTTCAGACAACTTTACACACGCTCAGCATTAGCTAAGCCGTGACGTCGAGTTAAAGAGAAGCCAGACTAAGCCTGATTTAACTCCTGCATCAATTGAAAAATTTTTTCCTGTTTAAAACAACTCGTTCTTCTTTTTCTTTGAAGTGCCAAAGATTTTTTTTTTTAAACATCCAAGTGCAGCACACAATACGTCGACATTTTCAAAATGTCAAACAAACAAAATTCATTGGGGACAGTCTGTAAGGTCGCCCTCACCAACATGGTGGCGGTTTTGGCGCGTCATTCTTTTTACATCCTCTGGCGCGATGACGTCATTCACGAAGGATCCAGGATTTAAAAAGTAAACCTCGGTGTAAAAGGTAACGGCGGTTTGCGGTGATGTTTATAGGTCTGGTCTCATTACTGCCTGCTCGCTGCAATCGGATATATAACTTAGTTTATGTAAATGTTCGAAAGGAAACAGTCAGTGTTAATTTATTTATTAAAATATACTTTAGAGAGTGATAAGGTTCAGCTAACTAACGGTTAACCAGCCAGTGTAATACCAGTCAGCTCTGATAATGTTGCATTAGAGTACCTGCAATAAACAATGTTTATATAATGTTTGTAAATAATGCCTCTGTCCGAGAACTGTAGGTAGTATATGTTAATTTGATAGTGTAAATAGTCGTTGGAGAATGTTTGAATGCAATGAAAAAAAGCTAGTGGCTAGCTTTACTGACTGTTTACTGTGTGTGCAGACATAGCTACAGTGGATCTGAAAAGTCTACACATCCCTGTTAAATCTGGAGGGTTTTGTGGTGTAAAAGATGAAACGAAAATAAATCATATCAGATCTCCCCCCCCACACACACCCCCATCTTTAATGTGATATAGCAGCCAACAAAATTCAAGTAAAAAACAAAACGACTTACAATGACCTGGTTGTATAAGTGTACACACCCCTTACACACTAATGGTGTAAGTCAATGGTTAAAGCAGTTTTTTGCTTGTCATACAGCACTCAGTCTTTTTAGCACGTCTTGATTTGGCCATTTTATTCCACTCTTCCTTGCAAAAATGCTCCATATCTGTCAAATTGTGAACGGATCTGTGTCGCTGTACACAGCGGCACAGCACAATGCTGCCACCACTGTGCTTCGCCGTAGGCATGGGGGATGGCCTGTCTTGTTTTTGTTCTGAACATACCTTTTAGAATGATGTCCAGAAAGTTCGACCGTAACACACTTTCCCACATGGTTTGAGGTCATTTAGTCGAGCTTGGATGCTTTTTTTTTTATTTAGTGAGAAAGGGCTTCTGTCTAGCCACCCTACCCCATAGTCCAGACATATGAAGTATATGAGAGATTGTTGTCGCATACAGAAAGTAATCAGTACTTCTCAGATGTTCCTGCAGCTCCTTTAATGTTGCCGTGGGTCTCTTGGCAGCTTCCCTGTTAGGATGTCCTTCATGGTACATCTAATGTTTTGGAAATTGTTTTGTAGCACTCTGCTGATCGATGCTTTCAACAATGAGATCCTGCATACTTTGTATGCTCTTTAACTTCAGTAGTCAACTGAAACCAAGATGTCAAGAAATTCCTACAGAAACCACTGATCTTTAGTTGGGGTTAATCACAATCCCTTCAGTGATGACAGGTGTATGAAAATTACTACTGAACATGAGTTTGAATGTGGAGGTTCATTATGAGCACAGTCACACACCCCATTATAAAAGTGTGTGCACACTTATGCAACCAGGTTATTTTTCTTCTTTTTTAAATGTTTTTTTTTCTCCCTGAAGCATTTCTGTTTGATTTTCACTTGAATTCTGTTGGTTCAATGCTACATCATGTTGAAGGTGGGAAAAGATCTGACACGACTGATCCTAGTTTTTCTTTTCTTTTCCCCAGAAAATCGATGTTGCTAGTATATTTATAAAAAATATTGTATTTAATTTCTTGTCACTATTATACTGTTTACTTGGCTGCTACTGCAATAACTGCTATGTCCATATATGGTATAAGCTAATCTGCTGAATACTATCATGAAATGTTTTGTGTGTTTGTGTGCATATATGTGTATATATGTGTATATATATATATATATATATATATATATATATATATATATATATATATATATATATATATATATATATATATATACATACATACATACATACATACATACATACATACATATATATATATATATATATATATATATATATATATATATATATATATATATACATATACATATATACATACATACATACATACATACATATACATACATACATACATATATATAAAAAAAATACCAGTCAAAAGTTTATATTCACTCATTGTTTATTTTTATTTTTTGCCACATTTTAGAATAATAATAAAGTGATCAAAACTCTGGAAGAACACAAATTAAACTATGGGAATTATGTTGTGATAAAAAAAATCCAAAATAAATCAAAATAATTGAATATTTTAACATCTTCAAAGTAGACCCCCTTTTTGCCTCAAATTTCCAGAACTGTATTCTTAGCATTTTTTTCAACCAATTTCTTGAGGAATTCCCCTGAGATGCTTTTTAAACAGTATTATAGGCGTTCCCACCTACGCTGGACACTTATCGGCTGCTTTTGTGAATATTTCACTCAGAAACGTCCTGTTTAAAACAATATTTTTTTTGTAAATAAAAAAGTTGTCTAGTGAAAGAAATGAATATGTCGGCACAATTATATTTTTGTCTACAACACCAATTTAACATTTAATCATACACCTTCAGATCAAAAGGTTTTCAAGATCATGAGAAACAGTTCAGTCAAGTGTCCACAAACTTTTGACCGGTAGTGTACGTGTGTATGTATATATATAATATTGGTTATTCTTTTGCACTACCTGTTATATCAGACACTTCCACACTAAAACTGTGTACCGTTCGGCGCTACACTGTCACTTACTGTGCCTGTTGGCCTGTTTTAGTAGTATTATACTGTCCTGAGTTGTTAGCACATGTTTGCACATGTTTGCAGAAATGTGTAGGTCTTATTTAGTTCGGTGTCGTCTCATGTGGTTAGTATGTTGTTTTCTGTAGCACTGTGGTCTTGGAGGAACGTTGTTTCATTTCACTGTGTACTGTACCAGCTGTATATGGTTGAAATGACAATAAATCCACTTGACTTGACTTGAAAACCCTGCCATGTTAACAGGGGTGTGTAGAGTTTTTTTTTAAAATATCCGCTGTATGGTAGTTTGTCTAAAATGACATTTTGATCTACGTGTTTCTGTCCAAATGGCTTAATTTAACAAACAACATGCCTGACCTAAATTTTTTCCCCTGTTTGTTAGTTTTGGCATCGAAATATCGTAAGAAAAATTTCTGGCAAATATAAATGATACAGTAACGTCTTTAAACTAACAAAGAGTATGGTCTTAACCGAAGGAAAATGTTTTACAGTTATGAAATAAAAGCGTTTTTCTTTGAAGCCTTGAGAAACTGTATTTTGTTAGCATTATTATTCTCATTATGTTATGATTTAGCCTACATTTTCATCACGCAGTATATGTCGATGAAAACATAGTGTATGTCACTTATGATATTAACAACTGCTTTGATCTACTGACGCTATACTTATCATTTCGCGAATATGTGACAGCATGTACAGGTGTAATTCTGCTTATTATTTATGTTACAGGATACCAGCATGAACTGGGATAATCAGTTGAGTCACATGATCTCAGCAGCTGACGGCAGTGTCGCGAAAATACGTGTAAGAATATTCAATAAGGCTGACAATTTACTGTGGGTTAGGTACGCTTTTTATTTGTCCACTAGTGCACGCTGGGTTTTGCTGCAAAAGAAAATAAAAACTTTCCACAGAGCAATTTATTATGTATATTGTGAAGTTTTGGCAACTAGGACTGACCTTGCACCAAAGTTCAGGTTGATGTCAAGGTTATGATGACAGGCAGGTTTTATTTCACAAAAATCTCTTGTGCTTTATTCCATAAGGAACGCCTTGCTTTTCCCGGAAGGCTTTCCAGAGAAAGAGAAGGTACTTCTGTTTGAATAGATTTTAATATTTACGATCGGTTTGTGAGTCAGCTGTAATGTGGTATCTCTTTCTGGTATCTTTCTGCCTTTTTGTTGTAGATGTGTATCCAGTGAGAGATCGGGGTCACGTTCTGGGTTTGGACCATCCTGTACATCTTAGTGGCGCTGTTCAATGGACTGATCTGGCGGCTGTACAGAACCAGCTTCATAACCAACAACAGGTCAAAATCACACAACACACTCACTGTCTGCGTCTCCGTGTATGTCTTTGTGTGTGTTAGACGTTACACGACGACTAATTTCTGACCAGTAATTCAAAATGTACTCCACCAATCAGCTTTTCTATAGTTAAAGCAATCTGCCTCACTGTTTTTCCACCACCGTGACTGGTCAGCTGCTCCCAGCAGCGGCGTATTTGTCGACTAACCATCGATGTTTCAGGACATCGCGGTTTTTAAGCTGTGCAGCAAAGAATGCGTCTAATTGCGCCTCAGTTGACAAGCATACACAGGCTACAAATAAAATTTTCAACAATAAATCTGTGTATCACATTGCACTATTGCGCTACTTAAGGACGTACCATTTCATCAGATTTTCTATCCAATCAAATGCTCTCGAGAACCTGAAGTGTCCCACCCACACCATTCTAAAAATAAGCTAAACGCTATTTGAAAGAGCAGTGCAGCCACTCAATATGTCCCACCCTGACTTCCTGTTTCAGTGGAAATTACATCACCACGTCGAACGTCGAATAACGCTGCGGGTTTCAAGGCGCTTCACAGGGCTTTTATGATGGATGGAGTGTCTACAGCAGGGAGTTTTTCTGCCACGTCCACCTCTTTGTGCTGGCATACACCACTGATCAGACTCTAAGCTTCCTGAGCAGGATCGGATAGTGACGAGCAACCCGCAGCAATTTCGCAGTTCTAGCGTGCAAGGATTTTATTTCAATTGTATTCAGTTTTAACAGATGACAAAAAAAGCAAGAAAAAAGATACAGTCTTGTAAAGTTGACTGTAGAGTTGTCTTCATCTAGTCTCAAATATTTTCAGACAAACAAATTATGTTTAGTCAAATTTTCTGCATTGTCTGCCTACATCTCCTTACCATCTGTGCAGACGTGGGTAGAGTAGCCAAAAATTTTACTCAAGTAAACACTACTTATACAAATAGTGACTCAAGTAACAGTAAAAGTAATAATATTAATAACGACTTGAGTAAGAGTAGTAAAGTATCTGATGAGAAGACTCCTCAAGTAGCAATTTACCAGTTACTTCAGATCTGATTAAAATGAAGGGGAAATCCTGAATCTTAGGCGCTAAAAAAGTGAGTGATTGTTGCGTCCAGACCACTGCAGCGTACGGCGAGACTCGCGACCTCATTATACGTGATATAAACGAATTACCAAAGCTACATATATTCATTAACATTTAACAGTATCGGAGGAATGCCACCGAATGTAGCGGCGTAAAAGTACATTTTCTGTTATTAAAAATGAACTTGAGTATAAGTATGACCACTTAAACCTACTCTTAAAAGTACTTTTCCCATCCCCTAAAAAGTTACTCAAGTTACTACCCACCTCTGTATCTGGTTCACGCCTGCTCCCTACAGCAGAAATTAATGAACGTATTAATTGATTAGTGTCTGGAACCTGTATTCTGTGTATGTGTAAGAGAGAATGAGAGGGAGCATGATCGCTACAGTGGTGCTTGAAAGTTTGTGAACCCTTTAGAAGATTCTGTATATATTTCTGCATGAATATGAACGTCGTCAGATGTTCAAACAAGTCCTGAAAGTAGACAACACGAACCCGGTTAAACAAATTAGACAAAAAATATTACACTTGGTCATTTATTTATTGAGGAAAATGATTTAATATTACATATCTGTGAGTGGCAAAAGTAATTATGTAGATATAGAGAAAACTTTCAAGCACCACTATACAGTGCATAATTTGGGTACTGATTATCCTAATAATGTGTCATAATAATAATAATAATACAATAACGTGTCATTAACATGTTGTTCTTGATATTCAGACAATTGAGACCTTAACGCAGAACCTGCGGTCAGTGGAGAGAGAAAGAGATGGTCAACAAAGACAAATACAAACGCTGCAAGGTGAATATGCGTTCTCTGCCTTTCTTAGTCACACGGCCGTGCTTTCATATTTCCGTAGAATTTTATGTAAGAACCTCTTTGGTATGCTTTTTTTAACATAGTATAAATAGTATAACCTCTGGGTCCTAAAACACACACACACACACACACACACACACCCGAGCACATCTGTGTTTGCGTCATTTCCAGACGAGGTGAGGAGGCTGAGGGAGAGACTGGAGGACCGGGAGAAGGAGAGAGAAAGGACCCAGGACATGGACAGAGAGAAGGTCCCCGTGGTAGAGATGCGGCTGGAGCAATGGAAAAGGGAAGTGGGATGCGAGTTGAGCGCCTTAAGAGGCCGCATCGACAGGGCCACGTCTCTAGGCAACCGGGAGGAAAGGTCAGTCGCATTGGGTGAGAGTATGAGAATTGCTAAAGACACTGGTGGATTTTTTTCAGACTATGATGGAATATAATATTAGGTTATGGCCAGGTGATGTGTGTAATGGTCTGTGTGTGTGTGCGTGTGGCTTCAGTTTCAGCTCTAAACTATGCAGGGAGGAAATGGAACAGCTCAGGAGAGAGGTGGACCTGCTCAAAAGCAAGCTGAGTGAGTTTAGAGCAAATTATCTCAGTATGTTTGTGTGCAGTGTGTTTTTCAACAACAAAAAAATTGTATTTTAGTATCTCAGTTTATTGTCCTTCATAAAGGAGGGTATGAATCGACTGTATTTACTCACTGATTGTCTTTCAACATGTTGTGTAATGTGACAGATATGGTGATATTGTGTGCATGTGTGTGTGTGTGTGTGTGTGTGTGTGTGTGTGTGTGTGTGTGTGTGTGTATGGCATAAGTGAGGCATGAGCAGGACATGTACCAACAGCAGTCTGAAGCAAGAGAATCAAGGAGGCAGTGTGAGCGCAACTGCAAGGTACTGACTCTCCCACAGCAATGTTATATTAATTAAACATAAGTAAACACAGTTTAACTAATAACAGATTCTGAACTGTTTAGATGGCATTGGTACACCATTATAAATGCATTTTATTCACTAACCATATGGCAAAGGCACATGATTCAGTGCACTGTCAAGTACGGTGAATTCCATCAGTACATTAACCTCTGGAGCAACTGTTTCCGGACATACAGTCAGGTCCATATGTATTTGGACAGTGACACGATTTTTGTAAAAAATTTCCCTCTGTACACCACCACAATGGATTTGAAATGAAGCAATCAAGATGTGATTGAACTGTAGACGTTCATCTGTAATTCAAGGAGGTTAAGAAAACATTAAATAACCGTTTAGGAATTACAGCCATTTTTTACCCATTTCCTCCATTTTCACAGGCTCAAAAGTAATCGGACAGTTGTCTGCTAAGCAGTTTTGTGTCCATGTGTGGCCTGGTTCCTTGTTATTTTATGACAAATTAAGGAGATAAAAAGTCTGGAGTTGTTTCCAAGTGTTGAATTTGCATTTGGTAGCTGTTCATGGGAACTGCCAATATGCGGTCGAAAGAGGTGTCGATACAAGTGACGGAGGCCATCATTAGTATGAAAAAAACGAAACAGACCTATCAGAAAGACAGCACAAGAACAGAAAAGCTTTGGTAGAACAATCTCTTAAAAAAGAAAAAAACCTGAGCAGTTCTGATGCAAGATGAACTTGTACCAGAATGATGGGAAGAGAAAAGTAAGGAAGGACTCATGATCTAAAGCATACCACATCATCTGTCAAGCACAGTGGAGGAAGTGTTATGGTATGGGCATGTACGGCTGGGTCACTGGTGTTTATTGATGATGTGATTGCTGATAAGAAGTAGGAGGATAAATTGTGAAGTGTACAGAACTATACTTTATGCTCAAATGCTGCAAAACTGATAGGACGGAGCTTCACAACAGAAACACTCACGAGCAAGCAGCAACTGATGGTGGCTGAAAAATAATCCTAATGTTTATGATCGTTGGTTTGTCCAATTACTTTTGAGCTTGTGAAAATGGAGGGACTCTGTCAAAGATATTGCTCTAATTCCTAAATGGTTAGTGCAATATTTGTGTTAAACCCCTTGAATTAAAGCTGAAAGACTACACTTCAAAAAGATCTTGATTGCTTCATTTCAAATCCATTGTGGTGGTGTACAGAGGCATAATTAAAAAATCGTCACTTTACAGATACCTGCGTGTATTTCCGGATGTTGATCCAGCACTGTGAATCACTGCTGGAAATGCTGGCACTATGCAAATTTATGTTTATAAATCACACATGCTCTTTAACGTACTAATTATTTTAAAATGAAATTCTGAGTTCATGTTTTTTTTGTTTTTGTTTTTTTAATATGAACTTTGTTCGTTAATGTATTTTCATTTTGGTTAACATTACCCACAATGCCGTTCAGCTACCTGCTGATAGTGTTTCCAGTGGGGAATTAGATATCTACCTCCAGCTCTCTCACCTTCTCATCTGTACACTCTGCTCTAAAGTTTGAACTCTCGTACTAATACTGCACCGAGTCTCTGCGGTGATAAAGCGTAACTGTGTCATATAGCTGCATTGCAGTCCGGAACTTTAAGTCCACGTCAATACAGCATTAACCGACAAATTACCACCAGAATCGCTAAGCTCATCACAAAATATCTCGATATGAATATACTTCATGTGTTTCAGGGTGGATTTTTCCTGTAAGTTCTTAACTGATCAGTCACTTTTTGTTAGAGGTCGACTTATTTTACCGATACCGATAACTAAGTCAGGCGGCATCTGCCGATAACCGATTAATCACCCAATAGTTAAAAAATTTAACACTCAGAGTAAAATATTGCTGAACTTTATTACAAAAATAAACAGTATTGACTGTACTGTGAAAATGTACTATACGTTTTAAAAATTTTAATAAATATTAATATATGAACTATTAATAAATATTAAAGTGAATGAAAGATATAGATCAAAACTGAACCCATAGGTAACACTCCAAATGACAAATGAAAATAGAGACATCCAAAACTGAATTTAAAAAAAACACTTCAAATAACAACAAAATTAGTCAGTGATGGTTTTATTTGGTCGCTCTCATACTGTATAATGACAGCGGATCCTTCTCAGCCGCTCCCTCAAGGGACGCAACTGGGAAGAATTATCGGTTTGGATTTTTCCAGATAACCGATAGTTCCAGCAGTCGTTTATTGGTGCTGATAGGAAATGAAACTTGGATCGCGTTTTAAAAAATGACACATTGACGCTGTATGACGTTTTCAGCCGTAGTATGTGTGCAGTAGTCCTTACTCTGATGAGTAACCTTGGTTGCCCTTGTGCTGTCTCACAATTGGTTCTTTGTACAGATACTGGATACTGTCACCGAGTCTTACCGCACACAAGGCTTTGAACTTTCCCGGATCATCTCACAGTACCAGCACACACAGCAAGACGTGAGAGATCTCAGGTATGCGTGCACCAGTGAAGCAGTCCTACATAAGTCTCTCGTCTCATGACTCGAGTTACATGTACTGTATTATTTGTGATACGAGTGTCAGACTTTAACCTGACATTTTTTACTGAATTTGCATATTCTGGCATGTAACTGGACTGGGTAAACAATTGTTTCTTCAACTTTAAATGCTAACAGCCTACTAAAATTATTTGAGGAAGACAGATTCCCAATTCCTTTCCATAGTAATGATTCAAGGTGACCTTGCGTTTGAGCTTAGGGAGCTTATACTTGACCAGGATTTAAATTATACTGAACTTTGGTTTGAGAGCTGCAGACTTGAGACTTGTCTTTAATTTGTCAGATTAAAATCCTACAAATTCTTAGAGTAAATCACTAACCTTGTTTATTTCGTCAAATGTATTAGGGATAACCACAAAAAGGACTAATGTGCCTTTAATGCAAAATTTTAAAGCTCCAGGTCAGCTATATTTAAAAATAAATAGTGTGTGTGTATGTATGTGTGTGGTAGACTTACAGTATCTGGATTGAAGGATGAAGTGAGAGGCCTTATTCTGAAAGACAGACTCGACACACCTGCAGAAACACTGCGGAAATCAAGTAAAGAACACACACCTGTATACTTATGTGTCTCCTCCCTGTCCTTTTGCAGTCTCTATTTTTACCTCCTGTTGTCTTTTCCAAGATCCTTCGGAGGCAATGGTTGCTGTGGAGATGAGTTCTCGGAGACGGTCGCTGTCAGACTCAGATGATGATTTGAGCCCCACCCCCAGTCTCGGAGATATAAGCTCAGACGACCCGGACATATCCTGGCTGGGGGAATCAGGTTCGACATCACTACTTTCTCACACACACACATACAATTCACTCACAGGTATAATATACAAAAGGACACACATCTCTACCTTATCCCACACTCTTAATCTTAGTCTTGCGTGTGGGAGCTGATGCAGGAATCTCAACACACACACACACTGACCTTTTCTGTAACAAAATGTTACTAAACAAATCAACTAACATTGATCAAGCAAACAGACAACAACAAAGTAGCTATAGACAAGTAGCAGGACAGGAAAATGTTTAATATGCATTTATAATTTTGACTCGGCATGTCTCTATGATGTTCTCAATGGTTTAGAGAAACGAAGAACTGAGAGAAGAGAAAGGCACTTAGATGGCTTATTAAAAGTGCTTATTAAAACAGAATGTACTGTATACACTTATCCACACACACTCACTCACAAGCTGATGTTTTTATACTGTAACTGTAACATAAGTGCAGATAGTAAGTATATTTATTTAGAAAGCAGATTTACCTACGTACAAGCGATGTGTATGCGCACACGTGCGTGCACATACACACACACACACACACACACACACACACACACACACACACACACTTACTGTAAAGGCTCAGCCCACATTTGTGTTTCCTGTGGGAGATTTGCTTCCTAGTTAGTTTCCTGCCATTTCCTCCAAAGTTTAGTGATAAAAGGTGGTAGTTGATATTATATGGCTCTGACAGCAGGCAAATCACAGGTTTATATTAACACACTCTTTGTAATAGGTTATTCTTTCTTTAGCAACAACCAAAAAACAGGGATTTGTATGGCACATTCCCACATAAACAGCATGGAAAAAGACAACAACGTATAATAGTTGCTATGGTGAAGTTTTATGCGAGGAGACATTCATATAGTAATTTTGGAAGGATCCTCCACTGTCCACGCTTTGTAACAGTCATAGGTAACCTGTAACGTTAGGTTTTTTATTTTATGTAACTTCAATAGAAAAAAAAAGAGGCTGGTAAGAGAACAACTGTTCATACGCAGCTGAACAGTTACAAGGGATAACATGAACTAACTTGTTTTCAAGGACACTCCACAACGTTGTTGTGAAAAACTGAATGTATTTTTTTCAGTCAATAAAAATGATTAGCTTTAGAAAACTGCTGTGGTGTAAGAGGAATTAAACACTTCAGGTTGTGCTTTTATAGGAAAATAATAGGAAAATATTCAGCTTTCACATCACCCCACCCTGTCATTGATGATTTTCCTGTAACAGCATGCTTTATCGTGTTTTATTCCTTACTTATTATAAGCAGTAATGATGGCCTTCTACGATCACTTTAATCATCGTTTAATCACTTTGTTGTTTCAATCTGCATTTAGACCCAAAACTAAGAGGTCAAGGACGGGTTGCACGCTCAAGCCTGTCAGGAAGTGATCTCAGCGACCTGGCGAGTGGATTTGAGAGCAACCATGGTGACATAGATGGCAAAGAGGGAGGAGCTTCAGACAGTTCTCCAGAGCTCAGTCTGCGTGACCTTAGACACTAGAAACAGGCAGTAAAAAGTGATTGATGGTGCAAGTATGACCAGCCACTTGTCTTGTTACTCAAGATACAGTGTTCATTCAATCTGTTCTGTTCTGCTGTTTAAGCTTATTATTATTCTGAGATCTGAAATTTCTAAACTCTACTCCTAGAGCTTTCAAGCTACATCCACCAAACTCGTCACAGACCTTCAGTCTGTTTTGACTTAGTGTGCTATGACTTTTCTAACTGATTGGAATAACAGGGTTTTGTTATGGAACGTCACAATGCCCAAAATTCCCATTGACCTACATTTAAAATATTGGACTGTTCTAACTCCTTGAGCTTTCAAGCCACTTCCACCAAACTCCACACAATCCTTCTGTGCCTCTGACGCTGTGAGTGTACCTGTAACAGGGATTCTCACTTCATCCCTCCGTCTATCAGTGCTACCAGTAGTACACACACACTCACTCACTCTTCATATTTCTTTCTATCAATCCTCCTGTAACACTCTCACTCCTTGTTTCTACTAATAACACTCTCACTCCATCTGACTGTCTACAACCCCAATTCCAAAAACGTTGGATGCTGTGTGAAATGTAAATAAAAACAGAATGCAGTGATTTGCAAATCTCATAAACCCAGATGTTCTTCACAATAGAACATAGAAAACATATCAAATGTTTAAACTGAGGAAATTAACCATTTAAAGAAAAAAAAAAAAAAGATAATTTTGAATTGAATGGCCACAATACATCTCAAAAAAGTTGGGACAGGTGCAACAAAAGGTTGGAAAAGTAAGTGTTACCCAAAAGAAACTGCTGGAGGAACATTTTGCAACTAATTTGGTTAATTGGCAACAGTTCAGTAACATGACTGGGTATAAAAAGAGGATCTTAGAGAGGCAGAGATTCTCTTACAATCTGGATGGAAACATATGTTTCTCTAAAACCTGTATATACCTTTCAGCATTGATGGTGCCTTTCCAGATGTGCAAGCTGCCCATTCCATATGCACGAATGCACCTCCATACCATCAGAGTATGTTATCCATCTTTCTACCAGTGGCTGTCTTTCTGTCTGTCACCCTTTTTTTTTTTCTTTCTTTCTTTCAAATTCAAACTATCTACAAAGTTTGTGATGACAAACTTTACGTATTTAGTTAATGTTTTACAAAGTTCAACAGGATCAAATATTCCGAGAACTAGTATTTTGTGGCAGACTGGGTACCATTTTAACCAGCACACTGTAATACTCGGTCTGTATGACAGAACATACTGGGTGCTCTTCTCCATTCATTTTGAGAGTTAGATTTCTTTTGCACTGTTAATCACACCGAGGTTAAAATGACTTGCATGTCTGTTTCGCTTCAATAATGGACTATTTGTCATTTCAAGTGCTATTTCATCAGCTTTGTGTATTAAGCCATGGATCTGTTTTTAAACTGCTTCTCAGGCTCAGGTGTTTATTCATGTGAAGTTAGAAGTTGTGTAGTGTGCAGACGAGCCTAGCTAGAAATCTTTATCCCACCCCTCAAGTGGAAGCTTTTAAAGATGGGCCAACCTCCGCCCAAGCAACCCATATTTATTTCAGACAATTTCCTCCTCCTGTTATCTGTCCTTACATTTTTCTCTCTTTTAACCACTGAATTACAGCAGGGAGACCAGATAGATTTTTTTAAAGACTTAATAGACACACATGTATTAAGTACTTTTTTTTTTTTTTTTTTTTTTTTATAAACATGTGTTTGTGTGTTTAACTGAGTTGAATGTTCTAGAGGAAAAGGAGAATGTGTTTTCACATTATAGTCATTTGGAATATATATTTTTTTGTTTCTTTGTTTGATAACAGTATTATAGGGCAAATAAATCCATCACTCATGCAAGAGTCAAAATTACACAGGTAAAATTGATGACAATAAAGCATTAAATATATTGTAAAGAAATTTTATAATAACACAAAAACAGGATTTTTATTTTATACAAAACAGCACTTCTGGCACATGGAGCAGAAAACCACAAGAGAGACATGATGTACTGTATGCTTCTACTAACTTCATAACAAAAAAGGTCTGTCGTTGAGTCTGTATCTAACATTTGCTAATCTTAATTTCAGTTATAAAGGTGTACAAATTGAACTTAAAATCAGCCCTGACTCTGCAAAATGTCTTAATGTTCAATATGCATGCGCAATAGAATATAATATTCAATCATAATGTTCAATATAAATCCAGCTGGAGAACCAGAATTAAAAGTGTGTGTATGTATATATGTGAAAAATCATGAAAAACAACAGCATAAACATTTGATTCTGGATCAGAGCAAAAACATACAGTGAATTGAAATATAGTGTATGGCTTTTTTTTAAACCTGTAAGTTATTGTGAGCATCACTAAATATTAAACGTTTAACAAGTTCCAAATGCCTGAGCAAGCTCTGCCTGATGATGTGTTAGAGTTTCCATTTCAGCCTCTTTTAATCAGACAGCAACCACAAGTGATGAGACCACAATGACGAGACCGATGATGAAACGGAGAGAAAGGCATGAAGAGTCACGTAAACTCGGAAGGGTTTGGTGCAGCATGTAAAGGTTAGTCGTCTCATCGATGCCGCTCCTCCCCTGCTCTTGAGTGACAGGAGCGGTCTTAGTTAGTTACCACTCTCAGACAAGCACCAACTCATCCCAGAGACAGCTCCTCAAACATTTTGCACGCTGTAATAAACCGTAACTGAATATGAAATGATAGACACTTTGAATTATGGCTGGCAGCATAGGAGGCATGTGCTTGATCCAAACTTTATGATGTAAGAAACCCTCTAAGCGAGCCACGTAATGAGCACCTTCCAAGAGTGCGTGTTTACAGAACACCAATCTAATACAAGCATGATATTAGAAACATGAAGAGAGGGGTTCACTTTCACAAAATAAAAAAAAGCTGCACACATTATTTTCATAACTTTAAAAATCTTCCCAGAATAACACACCACTCCCCACCTCCAGCACATCCAACAATAAAGTGCAAACAAACAACCTACTAAACAGCAAGACACACAAAAAAGCCATTTTTATACTGTGTGACCAAGTGTACAAGTGGAAATCAACACTAAATTTACATAGTTGAGCTGTGCGCACATTTATAATCACATTCTCACACAAGCGTGTTGGCGTTTAATTAATACAAGCGATTTGTCCAACAATAGATGGTGGTTGTTGTTTTTTTTAAATGTCCTAGGTCATACTTTTACTGCTTAAGGACGACAACACAATAGTTAAATCCCATGATTTCCGGCAAAATTAAAAACTTAGTTATGTTAATCATGTGTACATCTGCTGTAACTACATGCATAGCTGATTACAACTGTACACGTTATATCAGTTGTTGAACATGCAGTTGTTTAGCCATGTTGGGCAAATGGGATGATTTTTTTGTTGGGGGGGGGGGTGTAAATTTGTGGGTTACAGTAAACTTAGCTACGTTCACACACACACACACAGTGATTTTTTTTTTTTTATATCACTGCAAGTTTCCAGTCACTGTAATATGAAGTCGCAAGTAGGCGTTTATACTAATGGTTGCCATATTAACATTTATCAGTGGGTGGCACAATTAGTATTCGACTTTTGACAACAAATCAGTTTTCTTGCTGCTAAAATGAAACATGCTGGAGGGAGAGCGTTCGTATTTAAAATTCACCAGTGTGTAAATATGCATCATATCCTATGAGATGAAGGAGAAGCAGCGTATGCTCTTTGACGTTGTGGTCATCTCTCTGCGGACAGTCTGGGTCCAGGAAACATTTCGGACTCGCAGGCAGCATAGCGGATCACGCATCACGTGCGCTCTACTGTCTTCACTCCCATTGGTTCTCGCTGCACCAAGTTGCTCCAAATCCATAAAGTTCAACTTTTCTGAACTTTGTCATGTCGCTGGACACGCCCACGTCTAGTCACCAACCATCGCTGTCGCCAGAAGTCGCAGCTCTCATTGAAAACGGGCTGTAGTCACTTTGTCACTGCGAGTCGCTGTATGTGTGAACTCTACCTTAAGGATCTTGCTCAACAATGACACATTTCTCTCACCGTGTACTCACTCTGCCTCTTTGCACACAGTTGCTAAAATGTGCACAAAGAATTGTGACCAGCACCAGGGTAGATACAACATTATTATGATTATTTTCTTTTTTTAATAACAGACACCAGTATTTGTGGTTTTGCTTGAATCAATCTCAGTCAACACTGATGACAGACTAAAGAGCAAATGACTACACTGTTATCCAGGCAACATAGTAATCATCATCCTCACATCAAAGCTCCTCTCTGGTCAGCGATTCCTGCGGCTTGAAAACCAACATCCCACTTAAAATGCCATACTGGATTCTTATAGCAGCTTCACGAGAACATACGCAATTCCACAACGATGCCTTTCAGAGCTCGGAGCTAAACGTTTAGGCTCATTGTGGGTTTTGTTTATAGAGGAGCTGTAAAGAATAAATCTGAAGTTCAATTAAACCGTAAACCGTAAACCCTAAATGCCAGCACAACAAATAAAGCATCAGGGTCAGTTTGTTTTTATACAATCACAGCATGTTCTTTGAATTGAATTAAATTAATCATATGGTCCTAACATGCTACTGTGTTTGATCTATCGCTGCTCTTAATTTCTTCAGAGCAGGCCAAAGGCTGTATTGTGTCTCCTAATAGATAAGTCATGTATAGAGCCACATCAGCAACAACCATAACACACACATACATATACGTGTGTGTGTGTGTGTGCGCGTGTGTGTATACATTTTGTTTAAATGATATCATTTACATGGTATTAAAATTTGAAGAAAAAAAACTAATCAGTGATTATGCATGTGTGAATGGAGGAAATGTTTATTATTAAATTTTTACTGAGAAACGACTTCAGATTATCTCTAGACTGACCAATTTTAACACTCTAAATTAGGCACTTAAATTAGCACACTAGATATTTATATTTTACAGTTAGCACTGTCTGCGTCTTATTTACAGGCTTAACAAATTTTACCTGCCAAGTGACCTTGTCTTTAATAGAGCACTCCTTTAGTGTCCCGTTAGCATGTTAGAGCAAGCAGTTATCTAAACAAAATACCACAATTGCTATTCTGTATCATTTAGTTCGGTCTGTGGCATTAAACGTGATCCAACTACAATAAAAACACAAAACACCAGCCGCGCACACACACGCGCTATAGCTGACCAGGAGTATTAAATTTTTTGGCGTTGAAGGCACATCACTCCTTTGGTCTTCATTTTTGGTTATCCCTAATACATTTGACGAAATAAGCAAGGTCTAAGATTTTATCTGAGAATTTGTGTACTTCTATGTAATGGGGTTTGCATGGAGATGGATTTGGGCTGGGGTGTATTTAAATATCATATCATCCTGCACCCTCACTGTGAGGGATTAAAACGACACAAACGAAGCTAATCCTCTCATTTAGTCAACAAGCCTTAGTTTCTTATTTAAAAGAAATATCAAATATTATTATTACATGTCCCTCTGCCTATTTAAAACAGAATTAGGCCCCCAAGAGGCTCAGCAGGTCTAACATTTCTGACCTTGTTTGCATGTTTTAAGACACAGAAGACTCGCTCCTTTATAGCGCAGGACTGAGAGACATTCTGCCTCCAAATAAAAAAAACTGACAGTTTAAAAGCCTCCTAAATCAGAGCTGCGTATAGATCCGGGCCTCGTTCAGTTCCGACTGCAAATTCACGACTGGATAATTAAGCTCACGTTTCAGTTTGGACAAATAATTGAAAATTTTTTTGAACAGTTAGGTGTTTGTGATGATCGAGCTCAGAGGAGGCCTGGGTGTCATTCAAGGCTGTCATGTTAATGGTTTCTCATCACCACTCAGTAGCTGTACATGGAGAGAGGCGTGTCCTCCATCATATCATCCTACAACATAAAAAATAAGCGTATAATCAGATAATGTTATATGTAAAAACAACCGTAATTGTTCTTTATGTTTTGGAATCAAGGGTAAAGACAATTGTGACTCAATTACAGAGCCAGAGATTATAAACTTATACAATTGAGACCCACCATGGGGAGATCCTGGAGTCGACGGAATTCCGGACGCTCGTTCCTGTGTCGGAATTTCAGGAAAATCAGAAGAGAGACAATGGCAGCGGTCACGACAAACACGGACACCAGGCCGGCCAAGAGAGGATCCATTGATGTATTAGAATCTGGAGATCACAGTAGCATACAAAAGCCAGGGGCAAAAGGAAAGAATGGGGGGGGGGGATTAAGTTAATTCTGCAATATATTGAACTGTACATTATGACAAATATTGAAAAGATAAAATAGATGCTATAACAAAACTGTGATTCCAGGGTCCATTCAATTAAATTCAATTCAGTTGTATTTGTATAGCACTTTTAACAATGGACATTGTCACCAAGCAGCTTTACAGAAATAAATAAATAAATTCAGTATATACATTTTAAATGTATAAGTTTATCACTTATGAGCAAGCCAGAGGCGACGATGGTGTGGAAAAACTCCCTGAGAAGAAACCTTGAGAGGAACCAGACTCAAATGGGAACCCATATTCATCTGGGTGACACCGGAGAGTGCGATTATAAATCATTTCTCTTCTATAACTGTGTACTACATGCTCAAAAAGTGCTGAATGCGTAGCAAGGAACTTATGAGAAACTTATGAATAAGAGCATCAGAGTCATTTCCAAATTCATTATAGTTTGAACTTAAAGTCTATTGTATTGAACTGAAGATATTAACTGTTAAGAGCAGAGAGCTTACATTTAACTGTTTATGATAGACCTCCTGATTAAAGCTTAAACAAAATAAAGATTGGTATCTGGATCGGTTTCGGTCGATCAAGAGGACAAGAAATCTAAATCGCTGTAAAAATCCTGATCAGAGCATCAGTAATGAACACCATTAAACTAAAGCGCTTTGCATCTGGCTGATAAATGAATTCACCCAATCACATCCTATATGAGATTATTCAGATATATACACAATATACACAGAGCGGTTCGAGAACTGACTCCAGCCCAGAACCATGACAGTGGAAAATGGCTAATAGTGTAGCTTTAAATATATTTAAAAGGAGCAGACTTCAAAGACTTAACATTGATGTTTATTGTATTTGTTTACAAGGTGGAACAGGTGAACGGTTGTTGTTTTTTGCATACAGCTTATAAAATTAACTGAAAATATAAATTTTAATTTATCAGAAGGTAAATTAATTTGTCATGGCTCACACTACCACATTACACACATTACCACCTGAGGTAAAGGTCACTCGTGGGATTTAAAGTAAATCGACGGATCTCAGTCGCAGGTCTCTTTCGTCTGGGAAATAATTGCCGAATCGTTTACCGAGTTCTGTTTTGTTGGCTACATTTCTTGTTATTAATGTCTTTTTATTAAGTTATTTAAAGATTTTACATTTTTCATCTGTATAGAGTGGGGGACACAATGGCTTAATGGTTAGCACGTTTGCCTTGCACCCTCGAGCTTGGGGGATCTCCCACCTCCCACACCTCCTGTGTGTGCGCAGAGTGCATGTTCTCCCTGTGCTTCAAAGGTTTCCGCAGGGTACCTGGGTTTACTCCCTCAGTCCAAAGCCATGTGCTGTAGGCTGACTGGCATTTACGAATTGTCTGTAGTGTGTTAATAGGTGTGTGAATGTGTGTGTGATAGGTTGGCTTTATGCCCCAAGTTCCCAGGGATAGGCTCCAGGCTTCCCACGGCCATGTGTAGGATAAGCAGTACAGAAGATTGATGGATGGATGGATGGATGGATAGATGGATGTGTAGAGTGTGAAAGCACTTTTCTCTGTTTTTTTTTTGTTTATGACGAGGTGAATACTGTGATAGTTGGTTACAAACCGATTTGCTTAGGCTTAAGTCAATTTCATTATGGCATGCATCTTATCAAAAACTTAACCAAAGCATAACATGAACATGTGGAAAAGTCACACTTAAATCGCAAGTTTTTAATCATCAGACTGAATGCATTTACCACTACGTTCGTTAAACTGGCTCCTTACCCAGCCTTTTTTTCCCCAGGCAGAAAGCCAATGCAAGGTTACAAAGTAATCTAAATACAAACATTTCCATATCGTTTTTAGTCAAATATATGCATGTTTTCTAAAAGTAGAGATGTCGAAGTACATTACTGACTTAAAAAAAAAAAATCCAGACTTGATTCGTCATTAATTTTGGCTGTTTTCCAGAATTTGGCTGGCGCGACATGCAACGAGTATTCTCAGATTGCCACAACGATTCCGTCATTTTTCCGGTCTGGAATAAGACAGGGTAGTCCTGGTAATCATAGGCCCTACAGTGGAAATGTGGTCTACTTTATTAACCCTGCCCTGCTCAGCCTGTGTATGCATGAGGTACACTTTCTCCAGACACACTGCATAACTGAGCAAGCAGGTACTCTTTACCCACATACTGTGCATTGGCATGCACAGTGAGATAGATAGATTTTGTGTATATATATATATATATATATATATATATATATATATATAATATATATATATATATATATATATATATATATATATATATATATATATATATATATATATATATATTTTATTTATTTTTTATTTTTTTGGTATATAAGCATGTGTGTATGTGCTATATTGATACAAGTTGGCAAGGGAATAAAGCTCAGTCTGTTCACTTGTTTTGTCAGCATAAAGATGTCCTTGGCTCAGGCCAGCCTCAAAGCCTCCAAGATTATAATCACACTATTGTTCTCCACACACAATCAGCTTTTCCTAAGTGCTCACTATAGGTTTTTTGGAGAGTTACAAAAAAAAAGAAAAAAAGAGGGGTGTGTGTGTCTCTCTGTGTGTGTGGCTGCACTGTGATAATAGGGTGATGAATAGGAGGCTACTCCATTCATCATGTTAGAACAAATAGTCAAGCACACACTGGCACACTTGAGAACAAAGAGAGAATCAATGCTGCAATAGAAGAAGCCCAAGCAAATCAAAACAGCGATAAGAGAACAACTGCACACTGAATTATCAACAGCTGTGTCCACACACACTACATTTCTCATTTTTCACCCTGTAAGGTTATGTATGTGAAACTGAATATTAAAAAAAAAAAAAAAAAAAAAAAAAAAAAGACACTCACATTCAGTGTTGTCTCCAACATTCAGCTCAGAAGGGGTGCCTGCAAGAGCTTTAGCCTGGACAGGAGTGCTGCTATGCTCTGTGGTCTGGATAGTGGTAGTGGTGGTGGATGAGGTAGTTGTAGTGGTGGTGGTGGTGGTTGGAGCAGATATGTCTTTGGTGGTAACAGTTGAGGACTTGCTCCTGCTTCGAGTGGTTGTTGCCAATAGGCTGGTGGTAATCTGAGGCCTAGTGGAGGCAGAAAGAGTCTGGGAGCGTGTAGAGGGAGCCGATGTGCTCGGTTTAGTCACGCCTTTGGGCAGAGATGTGGTGACGGTGTCAGATAGTGTTGTACTGGATGCTCTTGAGGTCTGGTTATCTCCGACTGAAAGATTAGCCCCATCTCGACTTTCTGTTAGGTTTCCTGGAACACTTGTACTGTTTGTAGGTGCAAGAGTATTCACTGTAGGTCCAGCAGCTCCTATAGGAAAACCTTTGTGGTAAAAATCAGAATGACACATATTAGCTTAGAAAATCAATCAGTAAACTGTTTAGTGTTTGATCACTGCAATCACTGAAATGTATGACAGAGGCAAAGACAGCGTTAGTTTACATTATGAATGAATTAATGCATTAGATTAGATATTAAAGTGGTGAAATAATTAGCTAAACATATAAGAAAGGAGAAACGAAAGCATTCACTTTTGTGTACGTGTTGGATATGATTATAAAATGGATCAATTTAAAAGTCACTAATAATAAAGTGTACTATAGGAGTGTCACGATAGCTTCTAATTAGTCATGCAATACATTTAAACAGTTTAAACCCTGAACTAACAATCATCTGTAGAAAATGCTGCTTTTGTCCACGGTCTCCACATCTGACATCTACAGCTGGCACAGCTCTCACATGATTAGACACAAACAGATTATACTCACAATAAATCCACTGTGAGGAGGCATTCGGGGCCAAGCACCAAAGGTGCGTAGGCACCTATCGTGTTTGTTTGTGTTCTTATTATAATTCTATGGCAGAGGTCTATGGAAGCCCCTGGAACTGTATGGTAAAAAGTTGTGAAATTTGGCATGCTGACTGGGCATAGTGCCAAAGTCAATTTGCCAAATTTTGGGCTCCGTCCCTCAATGCTTCTAGTGCCTCGAAGGTACATTCACGCTCATAAATTTTCCATGCAATTAAGTCATTTTCTGCTATGTTGTATTATTTTGAATGCTCCGAAAAACATTCCTTTTTGACATCCTCCAAGGTCATTCATCCGATTACAACAACATTTAGCAAGTAGCCAGGATGACAGACCATCCTGACAAAAAAAAACAAACAAAAAAAAAAAAAACACAACTCCATGAAGAATTTTGATAGGACAAACCCTAATGCACCATAATGCACTTACAAACTTGACAGCGAATACACCAATCAGTATGTGGGGCCATATCTCAGCAACAGTTTAGTGTTCCAACACAAAACTTGGTAATTTAGTTAAGCACATTGTCTTTAAGCAGCCCAACAAAATTTGTGTCATTGTACTACTGTAGCAGTCGCTTTAATATTAGTATAATGCCGTATATAAAAGTATAAAAGTGCTCATAACTCTTCAACCGCTTGACCTAAAATCGTAATTCCTTTGTCATGTGATTCCTTGGAGACTGCCGATTTGAAGTCACATATTGCTTTTGAATTCAGCTATGGTAGGCATTGATGGCCAAAAAAGATTGTGATGTCATATATCTGCTGTGCTTCATTGTATAGACACAAAACATGACAATATGTTTATGACCATGTCTTGATGAAGGACAAAACATCAGTGTCATTTTACCACAGGGTGGTGCTATGTAGTGCTTGGCCCCTCAGCCCCCTGCTTGCAGCTCTTTTTTTCATACTGAAAAGAAAGCTTGTTGAATTTACTTAATTCAATTATATACATCGATTCAACAGAATTAAATGAGTTACATTAACACGATTTGTTTTCGTACATGCAGCATAATCTGAACGTGTATTTTTACAGCCCTGAACAAAACTGAACTCAATTCAATTCTGAATTGAATTGAGGATCGACCCCAGGTCACTGGCCTTCTGCAACAGCCACATTACCACAATATTTCATCATTTAATTGGTTTATATTAATACTGCGTGAATGGATCACACTCAAGCTAATCTAGTAAATCAAAAATTAAATTAAGTTTAGTATAAGCAATGAAATCATGCTTTGCGGGGACACTTAATATTTTGATATAAACTATATGTAATATGTCCTCCTAAATCTGACTGACCATGTATTCCATTTTTTTGGTTTTCAGATACACTCAGTCTAACTATCCATCTATCTATCTATCTATCTATCTATCTATCTATCTGTCCATCCATCGAACTAACCATCCATCAAACTATCCATCCATCCATCAAACTATGTATCTATCTATCTATCTATCTATCCATCTATCTATCTATCCATCCATTGAACTAACCATCCATCCATCTGCCCATCGAACTATCCATCCATCCATCAAACTATGTATCTATCTATATATCCATCCATCCAACTATGCATCTATGTATCTATCCATCCATCCATCCATTGAACTAACCATCCATCCTTCTGCCCATCGAACTATCCATCCATCCATCCTTCCATCTGCCCATCGAACTATCCATCCATCCATCCTTCCATCTGCCCATCGAACTATCCATCCATCCATCCTTCCATCTGCCCATTGAACTATCCATCCATCCATCTGCCCATTGAACTATCCATCCATCCATCCACCTGCCCATTGAACTATGCATCCATCCATCTGCCCATTGAACTATCCATCCATCCACCTGCCCATTGAACTATCCATCCATCCAACTGCCCATTGAACTATCCATCCATCCATCCATCAAACTATGTATCTATCTATCCATCCATCGAACTAACCATCCATCCTTCTGCCCATTGAACTATCCATCCATCCATCCATCCATCCTTCCATCTGCCCATCGAACTATCCATCCATCCTTCCATCTGCCCATCGAACTATCCATCCATCCATCCAACTATCTATCTATCCATCCATCCGTCCATCGAACTAACCATCCATCCTTCTGCCCATCGAACTATCCATCCATCCTTCCATTTGCCCATCGAACTATCCATCCATCCATCCGCCCATCGAACTATCCATCCATCCTTCCATCTGCCCATCGAACTATCCATCCATCCTTCCATCTGCCCATCGAACTATCCATCCATCTGCCCATTGAACCATCCATCCTTCCATTGAACTATCCATCCATCCATCGAACTATCCATCCATCTATCCATCCAACCATTTGCCCATCAAACGATCCATCCATCCATAATCGAACTATCCATCCAGCCATCCGCCCATCGACCTATCCATCCATCCATCGAACTACCCATCCATCCAAACTATCCATCCCTCCATCCACACATCGAACTATCCATCCCTCCATCCACACATTGAACTATCCATCCCTCCATCCACACACTGAACTATCCATCCATCCATCCATCCGCCCATCGAACTATCCATCCATCCACCCATCGAACTATCCATCCATCTATCCACCCATCAAACTATCCATCCATCCCTCCATCTGCCCATCGAACTATCCATCCATCCCTCCATCTGCCCCAAACTATCCATCCATCCATCGAACTATCCATACATCTAGCCATCGAAAAATCCATCCACCTAGCCATCCAATGAACTGTCCATCCATCCATCCATCCACCCATCTATGTACCCATCTATCATTTCAGTCTATTTGCAGTAAATTTGTTTGGGTTTTTTTAGTTGTAGAGCAATTTTTGTGTATGAACTTTACAGAGCAACAACATGAATACACAATTGGGGGAAGACATATTTGAGGCAACATTTAAGGGTCCACAAGAAAGAAAGTAATTACTTTATCTGACTGAATGTGAAATAATATTCTGCAAATAAAGGCAAAAACTGATTAATGTCTGGTACTTATTTCAGTTGTTTCCAGAGTTGCATTTTTTACTCTAATTTTGTGTTAATTTATTATAATTCATGCAGTTGTTTATAGTTTTATTATTCTTTTTTGTTAACTATAACCCAAGGGAGAAGGGAAAGGCAGGTGGTATGACAAGGACAGTATGTTACTGTGTGACTGTGAGCTGACTCGCGAGAGAAAAGCCGGGATTGGAATGTGAAATGTGGAACTTTAAAAGGAACACAGTGAAAATGAGTACAGTCTGTGTGCGACACTAAGTGTTAGGGAGAGATGTTTGAGATTGAGATTTATCTCATTTTCATGCCGTGGTGTAGCACATACACATAAGGGGTGTGTGTGTGTGTGTGTCTGACAGCAGATGTTATGGTGCTGACGAGGTGCTTTTCTGCACTTGCAAATGAACCGAAGCAAACGTCATCAGGTTTCAAACTTTCTCACCTTCCTGTCAAATCTCACACTGCCTTTTGTCACACAGCCTTCCCCCTCCACCCCTTCCACCCCTTCCACCCCAACTATCATTCTAGCTTAGATTTACTGTGCCTCTTTTGTAATTCTATGTGCCAGGTTTGTTTGATCTTACTGTTTCACAAATAGCATACTGCTTGGCTTATGCTCCCTAAAATTGGCAATGCAACGGATCAACAAATTAGAGTCTGCAGTACACATTTACAGTTACTAACACAATCCTTAAATTTAGGTCAGCCTTCCAGCACACACGGTTCTACTAGGTAGCACAATCGTCTAACCATCTTTACCGGCGTCACACAGCTGGTAAACAGACGATTTGCATGATCCGTCTGTTACATGAGTGCTTTGTACATACAGCATGTATTATCTGTGCAAGAAACCATGTTCGTTCTGTTTACTGAGCTACAGGGGCTCTGTCCAGGCTGTCTCTGCTCTTCGTCTCAGGTCTTGGAGACACATGGATATACACACAAATCCAAGGATGATGATAATAAACAGAACGGGCTCAATTATTTCATTTTGATTTTACTCAAAAAATGTTTATAGGTATACTGTACGTGTTCTTTATAAAATCTGGAAAATGATAGCACTGCGATAATGCAATAATTAAACACTATTTTGTATTCAGTTATTGTAACTTGAAAAGAAAAATGGCCCTTATTCATCAGAGTTACAAACGAGGAAAGATTTCAGCGCATAATAATGTTGTGAGAATGAAATCTGCTTCCGAGTCATCAAATTGTTCTACGTCAAGAAAACCGTGCAGTGATTCGAGCTGATTCGAAAAACTGATTCGAGCACTACTCATGAATCAGTTTCAGCTGCCTGGAAACAAGCTCACAGCTACTAGTCGTATGTATAGAACACGCACCACCCCATTTTACCCTCATCTACTACATCTAATTTACATAACACCCCATCATTTATGCAGATGTCATGCAAGTAAGACAATAAAAGGAAAGCATCAAGCAGGCTACTCAAGATCCAAGCAAGATCAGAGGGAAGAAAGAGCCGTCTAAGGTCCGAGAACGGAAGTAAACACAGAGAGCGGGGAAAAAATAATTCAGTGAAGCTGAGTTAGAGTGTTAGTGTTGTGGTTTGAGATAGTTGCAAATAAAAAGACAGTCAAGTCCCTCAGGATTTTACGATCGCAGAAATGAACGTAAAATCAAGGAAACTCCGCAATATTTACAGGAGCTTGCAATTTTTCAGCATTACTGCAGATTTTGTGCAGAATCGGGCCAAGGTGTGAGTACAGTTAAAAGGTCTAATTTACCAAACATCATTGTGAAAGACCGTGCAAAACTATATCCTGCAATTGCAATTTCGACAGTTCGAGTAGAAAGGCTTTTATTGAACAGAATATATATTCAATGACTTGAGGACATACAGCCTGTACAGTACACTGCACTAAGTCTAATGCAAAAAAAAAAAAAAAAATTCCACACCATCCTTCGACAGAAGTAATTCAGCATTCAGAAATGACATTCTTCGCTACAGTTGTTTTGTTCACTCCAATCTTTTTCCATTAATTCCGCCTATATTTTTGTTGTAGCTCATTTCCTCCGCTTCCCGAATAAAATACCTCAACATGCTATTTCTTTATTATGCTCATGCTAATTCGTGCATGGATTTGTGTCTTTGTGATTTTATGTTGCAGTGACCATTTATAACCCATTCAAATAGGACTGGTGAAGGTCAAAATAATTAAGCTGTCATAACATGAAATTGCTATTCCCTAAGGTGCAAGAGTTAGATTTTTTCTTACTTGTACATGTCTACTCACATGGCATTAATGAGCGTAATATACAGTGCCCTCTGAAACTATTGGAACGGCAAGGCCAATTCATTTGTTTGTGCTATACGCCAAAGACATTTGGGCTCGAGTTTAAAAAATGGATACAAGACGAGAGTTTGGGATTTCAGATTTTATTTCTCTGCAAATTCCACACTGGCTTTCTGATTCTTATTGCTGATGAGTGGTTTGCATCTTGTGTTTTGGCCTCTAGATTTCTGCTCTCGAAGTTTTCTTCGAAAGGCGGATTGTGATACCTTCACCCCTGCCATGTGGAGGTTGTTGGTAATGTCACTGACTGTTGTTTTTGGGTTTTGTTTTTCGTCAGCTGCTGTTGTTTTTTTGGCCGACCCATTCGGTGTCTGTTGCTCAGTACATCAGTGGTTTCTTTCTTTTTCAGGACATTCCAAATTGTTGTATTGGCTATGCCCGATGTTTGCGCAATGCCTGATAGATTTTCCCTCTTTTCTCAGCTTTAAAATGGTTTGTTATCCTATAGACGGCTCTCTGGTCTTCATTTGGTTTATACTTTTTAACAACAAATTTTGCCTTCACGGGTGAAACTGAAGGTTAAAACCAAGAGTAGATGTTCAGAGCTATTTATTGTTTAAAACACTCAATCTAACAGGACAAAAAAAAAAAAAATACACACAGTTCCAATATTTTATTTTTGCTCACCTACAAATCGGGTGGTCAGATACAAAATGTGCTATTTTTTATGTCCTTTAAATCATCAACATATAAATACCAGGAAATAAAAGCTGAAATTCTAAACTCTCGTCTCATATCCATCTTTCGATCTCAACCACAAATGTATTCAGTCTACAGCAAAAACAAATGAATTGGCCTTGGAACAGCAGTTGCCAGATATAGATAAAGAAATCTAGAAAGGCTCACCTGGAGCGACTGTACTGTTTACTGTATCGTTATAGCTCTGGCTGAGGGTGTCGTTAGCAGAGAGATCTGCTGTAGCTCTGATATCTTCCTCGGAGGAAGCGCTGAGAAGTGTAGGTCTTGAAAAGTATTCTGGTTTTGCAGTGGAGGACCTCTGGGGAGGTGAGGAGGTGGATGGCATGGTGAAGTTTGGAAGATGTGCGGGTGAGCTGGAATCATCTTCACCTGGGGATACACACACACATACACATACACACACACACACGAGTTTCCGTTAGTTTCCATTTTCCAGAGTTAGTTAAAAATTCAAAATGTCCGATAAAATTAAAAAAAAATTCAGACACGATGTCTGGTAAAAATATGAACAAAGTTCATTCGCAATTGCACGTCTAAATATGGTCTTTGCGCAAATATGTTTTTCACGTGTTTTCTCCTGTAACGTGCACTCTGATACTTTTATCTTTCATTTGACTTGATTGATTGTTATTATTATATCGCTGTAACACTTCTAGTTTGGGTCAGGAATGAGGAGGCAGGCTGATTACAACTCAAAAGGGCTTTTTATTCTCTCTATTTTTACTTTTGCTTTTCAGCTGACTCATTCGACAACACACACACATACACACAATCTCTGCGATGGTCTCTATCTCGCTCTTGTTTCTTAGTGGAGGCACTGAAAGCACAAACAGGCACACGCACACACACGCACGTGCACGCACAAGTAAACTCGGGCTAATCCAACACAGGTGAGAATAACGTGTTACATGCCAATTTGACCCGCCTCCTCTCCGTCCACAGCTGATGCTTGACCACGCCTCCCGCCGCCACAATCGCATCTACTACTCATAGTCCAAAACATTAGAGTGCAAAATAAAACACAGAAATGAGATGACCAGATTTTTTTTTTTTTTACATTTATTCATTTAGCAGACGCTTTTATCCAAAGCGACTTACAAATGAGGAAATACAAGCAGAGCAATAGATCAAGTGGAGAACAATACAAGTAGTGCTACCATACAAGATCTTTAATTGAGCTCTAGAGAAGCAAAGTCTGCAGAGTAGAGGTGTAAGAGCCAAAGTAAGTTTTGTTTGTTTGGGGGTTTTTTAAGGAAAATGTGGGGTTGGCGTTTTAGGGGTTAGTTAGGTGTTCATGGAAGAGGTGGGTCTTTAGCTGTTTTTTGAAGTTAGTGACAGATTCTGTGGTCTGGATTGAGGTTGGAAGTTCATTCCACCACTGAGGGACAGTTAGTGCAAAAGTTCTGGAAAGGAACCTTGAGTTTGTCCAAAAAACTTTGTCATTTCCGGACACGTTGGCCGGTACCACATAAGTCCAAGGTTAGAGGCAAACACTATCTTGCGGTTAGAGGTCAATCACATCTTAGCTACATTCAGAGCAACATAATGGCTTTATGGGAACTGATGACTTGCACGTGCAGGAGAACAGCTTCCTAATGACTTCCTGGAAGCAACTCATGAACATGCATAATGGACTGATCATGTGTTTGGTGGTGGCAGAGAGATGATCCAGATGGAGAGAGTGATGAATCTGTTTTAATGCACATGTTAAAGCGGGAGTAAGAAAAAACAGTGGACAAGAAACACAAAACGGGAAAAGCTGCTATTAAATGATTCCTTTTTAATATATTATTCAGAACAATCTGGATTTTCCGATTGGAAATGAGTCCTATGTGGCCATTATGAATAAGGAATGAGCAAATGGGGTCTGTAACTAATTTAAGCCCCGGGGGCAATTATGACTCACTTGGACATCTACAAGAGACAATACCTTTGCTTCTTTGTTGTACTGCAAGAAGGGCAAAAAAGATAGTAACCATCCAGTTCCCGTTTCACTCCAATCACTGTTGTCTTGGAATTTAGAGAGTAAACAACATGTACATACGGAAATAAATACAGTAGTGTACAAATTCAATTCAGCAGCCTTCATATGACATTGTCCTTACCTGAACCACTATCTAAACTTACTGACTATATCTTTGGCATCTGGAAAATTCATGGCCCACATTATCTACACAATACTTCAATCACTCCTGAGATTTGTAGCTGTGTTTCCATCCACATATTTTATGCAAATTTTGGGCTTGCATAATTTTATTTTATTTTTTTAAATGCTGGATGGAAACACCAAATGTGAATAAAATCTCCAAAATGAACATTTAAAAACAAACAACAACAAAAAAACAACTTATGCACTCAATTGAGGCAGCTCAATTTAAAAAAAAAAAAAAAAAAAAAAATCGATAAGACATGCATAAGTTATGATGGAAATACATTTACTGAATAAATTCCTCGATGTGCATCAAAACTGTCATGTGACTTAGCCTCAACAAGTCATGTGATTGGATAATTGGCTCAGAAAAAAAATAATAATAAATTGCGGTGAGCGAGATGCAGTTTCCCTGGAAGTGATGATTTTCTTTTCTTGAACATATGGGACGGAAACTCTGCTTTATTCGCAAACGTTTTATGTCATATTTAAATTTTACGCAGAAGTTAAATTTGAAACTTGGATGGAAACATAGCTACAGAAGCCTACAATATGCATCCAAGCTCTCTAGCAATGATCTCCTCAACTGACATCACAATAGCACGGCTACGCACAGCAGTAGACAAAGTAGCACTTCTTATCTTCAAATGACTTGTATGCTGTATATACACACACAAAAGTATTTGCTTTTAGATCAATCAAAAATACAGACATATTCACTTGTAAAATCTAAAAACATCAACTATACAGATCACTGTTTTGAGGAGGTAAATATACATCACTCTTCATAATTAGCTACTTAATAAAAACAGACAAACATGGAGACGTCCATGTTTTTCCCCCACTTTGTAGCTCGAATGCACGAATGACGTCATTCAGAGCTCCAACTTCCCACTTCGTAGCGAAGTGGAATGCGGGATTAATGTGCCTTACCACCTTACCATTAGCTACGGTCTTCTCCTGATTCTTTCTCTCTAAAACTTGCTTTAATTTGTATGACTACAGCTTTTTACATCCTCCCAAAATGGAGGATGAAACCTCAACACCACGGCATACTTTAAGCTTGAGCAGAATTTCAGTTCAATCACTCTATTCTCATAAATATCTGAGATCATTTAGATCTTAGATCCAGTGTTGCCGAAGTACTCAGAGCAGTCAAAACTAGTACACACTTGCTCTCATTATGAAATCTCACCGTTTCCCGCTTTGCCCTCCTCTTTCCCTGCTATCACATCAAGTCTTCCACAGTAACCCATTTCCTTGCTCTTCCCCGTAGACTCGGTCCCTCCCTCTCCTGTTTTGATTTTGAGTGAAGCCAGTGACTCCATATTAATGCTATTAGAGCACTGATAGAGAGCCATGCCACTCTCATAGCAATCTCTCTCTCTCTCACACACACACACACACACACACACACACACACACACACACACACACACACACACACACACACACACACACACACACAGCCGGAAAAAGGAGTCAG